>NC_138769.1:22555967-22623467 GCF_965119305.1 Pelophylax lessonae
CGCACAGTGGTTCACATTTGTGCGATCCGATCCTGTGCGAACTGTCAGATTGCACTGCGATATGCGATCGCAACTGGGGGTGTCGTTAACTTTTAATTGACACCCCCTGCGTATCGCATATGGCAGTGTGAACTGCCAGGGGTGCGGATGCGATGCGGGAACACGCTGCATATTCACAGCCTTCCTGCATCGCACAAGAGTGAACCGGCACTAAAGTATCGCAGTGCTGTAAATCCTTCTGGAGCCGAAGTGGGTAAAAGATAAAAGTGCATTTTATATACAATTATACAGATCAGACCAAACATGGGGGAGAGATGAGGGGGGGGGGGAGAAATGAGGGGGGAGATATGCAGGGGGAAAGATGAGGAGGGAGAGATGAGGGGGGAAGGGGGAGAGATAAGGGGGGAGAGATAAGGGGGAAAGGGGAGAGATAAGGGGGAGAGATGAGGAGGGAAGGGGGAGAGATGAGGGGGGAAGGGGGAGAGATGAGGGGGAGGGGGAGGGGGAGAGATAAGGGGGAGAGATGAGGGGGGAAGGGGGAGAGATAAGGGGGAGAGATGAGGGGGGAGGGGGAGAGATAAGGGGGAGAGATGAGGAGGGAAGGGGAGAGATGAGGGGGGAAAAGGGGAGAGATAAGGGGGGAGGGGGAGAGATAAGGGGGAGAGATGAGGGGGGAAGGGGGAGAGATAAGGGGGAGCAAAGAGGGGGGAAGGGGGAGAGATGGGGGGGAGAGGGAGAGATGAGGGGGGGGGGGAGATGACGGGGAAGGAGGAGGGATGAGGGGGGGAAGGGGAGAGATGAGGGGGGAAGGGGGAGAGATGATGAAGAGGGGGGGGGGAGATGAGGAGGGAAGGGGGAGAGATGAGAGGAAAGAGGAGGGGAGAGAGATGAGGGGGGAAGGGGGAGAGATGAGGGGGGAAGGGGGAGAGATGAGGGGGGGGAGAAATGAGGGGGGAGATATGCAGGGGGAAAGATGAGGAGGGAGAGATGAGGGGGGAAGGGGGAGAGATAAGGGGGGAGAGATGAGGGGGGAAAGGGGAGAGATAAGGGGGGAGAGATGAGGGGGGAAAGGGGAGAGATAAGGGGGAGAGATGAGGAGGGAAGGGGGAGAGATGAGGGGGGAAGGGGGAGAGATGAGGGGGAGGGGGAGAGATAAGGGGGAGAGATGAGGGGGGAAGGGGGAGAGATAAGGGGGAGAGATGAGGGGGGAGGGGGGAGAGATGAGGGGGAGAGATGAGGAGGGAAGGGGAGAGATGAGGGGGGAAAGGGGGAGAGATAAGGGGGGAGGGGGAGAGATAAGGGGGAGAGATGAGGGGGGAAGGGGGAGAGATGATGGGGGAAGGGGGAGAGATAAGGGGGAGCAAAGAGGGGGGAAGGGGGAGAGATGGGGGGGAGAGGGAGAGATGAGGGGGGGGGAGATGACGGGGGAAGGAGGAGGGATGAGGGGGGGAAGGGGAGAGATGAGGGGGAGAGATGAGGGGGGAAGGGGGAGAGATGATGAAGAGGGGGGAGATGAGGAGGGAAGGGGGAGAGATGAGGAAAGAGGAGGGGAGAGAGATGAGGGGGGGAAGGGGGAGAGATGAGGGGGGAAGGGGGAGAGATGAGGGGGAAGGGGGAGAGATGATGAGGGAAGGGGGGAGAGGTGAGGAAGGAAGAGGGGAGAGAGATGAGGGGGGAAGGGGGAGAGATAAGGGTTGGAGAGATGAGGGGTAAAGGGGAGGAGATGAGGGCGGAGGGGAGAGATGAGGGTTAGAGAGATGAGGGGGGAAGGGGGA
This sequence comes from Pelophylax lessonae, assembly GCF_965119305.1. Classification (NCBI taxonomy): domain Eukaryota; kingdom Metazoa; phylum Chordata; class Amphibia; order Anura; family Ranidae; genus Pelophylax; species Pelophylax lessonae. The sequence goes on from NC_138769.1 coordinate 22,557,743, forward strand.
GAGATGAGGAGGGAAGGAGGAGAGATGAGGGGGGAGGGGGAGAGATGAGGGGGGAGGGGGAGAGATGAGGGGGGAAGGGGTAGAGATGAGGAGGGAAGGAGGAGAGATGAGGGGGGAGGGGGAGAGATGAGGGGGGAAGGGGGAGAGATGAGGGGGGAAGGGGGAGAGATGAGGGGGAGGGGGAGAGATGAGGAGGGAAGGGGGGAGAGAAAAGGGGGGAGAGATGAGGGGGGAAGGGGGAGAGATAAGGGGGGAGAGATGAGGGGGAAGGGGGAGAGATAAGGGGAGAGAGATGAGGGGGAAGGGGGAGAGATGAGGAGGGAAGGGGGAGAAATGAGGAGGGAAGGGGGAGAGATGAGGGGGAAGGGGGAGAGATTAGGAGGGAAGGGGGAGAGATGAGGGGGGAAGGGGGAGAGATGAGGTGGGAAGGGGGAGAGATGAGGAGGGAAGGGGGAGAGATGAGGAGGGAAGGGGGAGAGATAAGGGGGGAGAGATGAGGGGGAGAGATTAGGAGGGAAGAGGGAGAGATGAGGGGGGAGAGATGAAGGGAAGAGATGAGGGGGGAAGGGGTAGAGATGAGGAGGGAAGGGGGAGAGATGAGGGGGGGGAGGGGGAGAGGTGAGGAGGGAAGAAGGAGAGATGAGGAGGGAAGGGGGAGAGATGAGGAGGGAAAGGGGAGAGATGAGGAGGGAAAGGGGAGAGATAAGGGGGGAGAGATGAGGAGGGAAAGGGGAGAGATAAGGGGGGAGAGATGAGGGGGAAGGGGGAGAGATAAGGGGGGAGAGATGAGGGGGGAAGGGGGAGAGATGAGGAGGGAAGGGGGAGAGATTAGGAGGGAAGGGGGAGAGTTGAGGAGGGAAGGGGGAGAATGAGGGGGGAAGGGGGAGAAATGAGGAGGGAAGGAGGAGAGATGAGGGGGGAAGGAGGAGAGATGAGGAGGGAAGGGGGAGAGATGAAGGGGGAGAGATGAGGAGGGAAGGAGGAGAGATGAGGGGGGAAGGGGGAGAGATGAGGGAGGAAGGGGGAGAGATGAGGAGGGAAGGGGGAGAGATGAGGAGGGAAAGGGGAGAGATAAGGGGGGAGAGATGAGGGGGAAGGGGGAGAGATAAGGGGGGAGAGATGAGGGGGAAGGGGGAGAGATGAGGAGGGAAGGGGGATAGATAAGGGGGGAGAGATGAGGGGGAAGGGGGAGATATGAGGAGGGAAGGGGAGAGTTAGGAGGGAAGGGGGAGAGTTGAGGAGGGAAGGGGGAGAAATGAGGGGGGAAGGGGGAGAGATGAGGAGGGAAGGGGAGAGATGAAGGGGGAGAGATGAGGAGGGAAGGGGGGAGAGATGAAGAGGGAGAGATGAGGAGGGAAGGAGGAGAGATGAAGAGGGAGAGATGAGGAGGGAAGGAGGAGAGATGAGGAGGGAAGGGGAGAGATGAAGGGGGAGAGATGAGGAGGGAAGGGGGAGAGATGAAGAGGGAGAGATGAGTGGGGGAAGGGGGAGAGATGAGGGAGGAAGGGGGAGAGATGAGGAGGGAAGGGGGAGAGAGTGTGGGTGAGGAGGGAGGGGGATTAGGAGGGAGAGAGGAGGGAGAGATGATGAGGAGGGAGGAGGGAGAGATGATGAGGAGGGTGGGATGAGTGAGGAGGGAGAGATGAAGGGGGAGAGATGAAGGGGGAGAGATGAGGAGGGAAGGGGGAGAGATGAGGGGGGAAGGGGGAGAAGTGAGGAAGGAGGAGGGGAGAGAGATGAGGGGGGAAGGGGAGAGATAAGGGTTGGAGAGATGAGGGGGGAAGGGGGAGAGATGAAGGAAGAGATGGGGGGGAAGGGGTAGAGATGAGGAGGGAAAGGGGAGAGATGAGGAGGGAAGGGGGAGATGAGGGGGGAGGGGGAAAGATGAGGGGGGAAGGGGGAGAGAGGAGGAGGGAAGGGGGAGAGAGGAGGAGGGAAGGGGGAGAGATGAGGAGGGAAGGGGGGAGAGATGAGGGGGGAGAAATGAGGGGGAAGGGGGAGAGATGAGGGGGGAGGGGGAGAGATGAGGAGGGAAGGGGGAGAGATAAGGGGGGAGAGATGAGGGGAAGGGGGAGAGATGAGGAGGGAATGGGGAGAGATGAGGGGGAGAGATTAGGAGGGAAGGGGGAGAGATGAGGGGGAAGGGGGAGAGATGAGGAGGGAAGGGGGAGAGATGAGGGGGGAGGGGGAAGATGAGGGGGGAAGGGGGAGAGAGGAGGAGGGAAGGGGGAGAGAGGAGGAGGGAAGGGGGAGAGATGAGGAGGGAAGGGGGGAGAGATGAGGGGGGAGAAATGAGGGGGAGAGAGATGAGGGGGGAGGGGGAGAGATGAGGAGGGAAGGGGGAGGAGATAAGGGGGGAGAGATGAGGGGGAAGGGGGAGAGATGAGGAGGGAAAGGGGAGAGATGAGGGGGAGAGATAAGGAGGGAAGGGGGGAGAGATGAGGGGGGAAGGGGGAGAGATGAGGAGGGAAGGGGAGAGAGATGAGGGGGAAGGGGGAGAGATGAGGAGGAAAGGGGGAGAGATGAGGGGGAAGGGGGAGAGATTAGGAGGGAAGGGGAGAGATGAGGGGGAAGGGGGAGAGATGAGGAGGGAAGGGGGAGAGATAAGGGGGGAGAGATGAGGGGGAAGGGAAGAGATGAGGAGGGAAGGGGGAGAAATGAGGGGGGAAGGGGGAGAGATGAGGAGGGAAAGGGGAGAGATGAGGGGGGAAGGAGGAGAGATGAGGAGGGAAGGGGGAGAGAGAGATGAGTGAGGAGGGAGGGGGGATTAGGAGGGAGAGAGGAGGGAGAGATGATGAGGAGGGAGGGGGGGTAAGGAGGGAGAGCTGAGTGAGGAGGCAGGAGGGAGAGATGATGAGGAGGGAGGGATGAGTGAGGAGGGAGAGATGGAAGGGGGATAGATGAAGGGGAGAGATGAGGAGGGAAGGGGGAGAGATGAGGGAGGAAGGGGGAGAGATGAGGAGGGAAGGGGGAGAGAGATGAGTGAGGAGGGAGAGGGGATTAGGAGGGAGAGAGGAGGGAGGAGATGATGAGGAGGAGGGAGGGGGGTGAGGAGGGAGAGATGAGTGAGGAGGGAGAGATTGATGAGGAGGGAGGGATGAGTGAGGAGGGAGAGATGAGTGAGGAGGGAGAGATGAGTGAGGAGGGAAGGGGGGATTAGGAGGGAGAGAGGAGGGAGAGATGATGAGGAGGGAGGGGGGGGAGGGGAGGAGGGAGGGAGGGTGAGGAGGGAGAGATGAGTGAGGAGGGAGAGATGATGAGGAGGGAGGGGGGTGGTGAGGAGGGAGAGCTGAGTGAGGAGGCAGGAGGGAGAGATGATGAGGAGGGAGGGATGAGTGAGGAGGGAGAGATGAAGGGGGAGAGATGAGGGAGGAAGGGGGAGAGATGAGGAGGGAAGGGGGAGAGAGATGAGTGAGGAGGGAGGGGGATTAGGAGGGAGAGAGGAGGGAGGAGATGATGAGGAGGGAGGGGGGGTGAGGAGGGAGAGATGAGTGAGGAGGGAGAGATGATGAGGAGGGAAGGATGAGTGAGGAGGGAGAGATGAGGGAGGGGGGATTAGGAGGGAGAGAGGAGGGAGGAGATGATGAGGAGGGAGGGGGGGTGAGGAGAGAGAGATGAGTGAGGAGGGAGAGATGATGAGGAGGGGAGATGAGTGAGGAGGGAGAGATGATGAGGAGGGAGGGATGAGTGAGGAGGGAGAGATGAGTGAGGAGGGATTAGAAGGGAGAGAGGAGGGAGGAGATGATGAGGAGGGAGGGGGGGTGAGGAGGGAGAGATGAGTGAGGAGGGAGAGATGATGAGGACGGAGAGATGAGTGAGGAGGGAGGGGGGATTAGGAGGGAGAGAGGAGGGAGAGATGATGAGGAGGGGGGGTGAGGAGGAGGGAGGGGTGTGAGGAGGGAGAGATGAGTGAGGAGGGAGGAGGGAGAGATGATGAGGAGGGAGGGGGGTGAGGAGGGAGAGATGAGTGAGGAGGGAGGGGAGGAGAGATGAGTGAGGAGGGGGGGAGATGAGTGAGGAGGGGGGGTGAGTAAGGAGGGAGGGGGGGGGGAGATGAGTGAGGAGGGGAGGAGAGATGAGTGAGGAGGGGGGGGGGAGATGAGTGAGGAGGGAGGGGGGAGAGATGAGTGAGGAGGGGGGGGGGAGATGAGTGAGGGGAGGAGAGATGAATGAGGAGGGAGGGGGGGAGATGAGTGAGGAGGGGGGGAGATGAGTGAGGAGGGACAGGTGTAAACTCTGTATATAAGAATAATGTAATTCTCTTGCTCTCCCCCGCTGGGGATTTCCTCCACAGATGAAAGAAATGGGAAATATTTTGGTTGTCAGACGTACAATATAATAATGATAATGATACATGAAGGCAATGAATGTCGGTGACTCCGCCTCCTGTCCATCAGCCAATAAGAGGTTATCAGCTCTCTATGGAAGGCGGTGGAAGGTTAGTAGTGGTGGGTGACGTAGGTGGGCGGGGTAGAGAGAAACGCCCAGCCTCGCCTGTCACACGGAGGAAGAGAGCGGAGATCACCGGGAAGGTAACCGGGAGTGGGGGGAGGGGTGAGGACGATCGTTCCCCCGGAGGAGGTGATGGCGGATCGGAGTGTGCGGGGGTCCCAGATACCGACTTACAGCACAGCTGGATATATAGGGGGTCAGGGGGGTGTATATAGAGGAACACATAGATAGTTGGGGGGTAACATGGGGTCAGGAGGGGGATGGGGGGTTATATAGGGTGGTCGGGTTAGGAGAGGAGTATATGGAGTTGGTGTCAACAGGGGGATAAGGGGTATATTGGGTGTGTGGGGTCAGGAGGGGTAAATGGGTAACATAGGCTCAGATGAAGGATATATATATATATATATGTGTGTGTGTACTCAGGGGTCAGGCAGGGGGATATATTGGGGACACAGGTTCAGGGGAGAGGTTTATAGGAGTACATGGGGCTATGTAGGGGTACATAGGGTCAGGAGGGGCTATATAGGGGTACACGGGGTCAGAGGGTATATAGAGTAAACGGATACAGGAGAGGGCTATATGGGTGACATAGGGTCAGAAGGAGAATATATATATATATATAGGGTACTCGGGGTCAGGATGATGGTATGTAGGGGGCTTAGGGACAGTAGAGGGATATATAGGGGACATGGGGTCAGTAAGGGTTATTTATGGTCATGGGGTTTGGAGGGGATATATTGGGGACACAGGGTCAGGAGAAGGGTTTATAGGGTACATGGGCTCAGGAGAGGGGTACACAGGGGTCAGGAGGGAGATATTTATGGGAAGCAGGGACAGTAGGGGGGTATATCTGGGATTCAGCGTCAGAAAGGGGGTATATATGGTCATGGGGTTAGGAGGGGTATATAGGGTACACTGGGTCAGAAGAGAAGTATATTGGATACGTAGGGTCAGGAGGGGGTATATAGGGTACACTGGGGTCAGAAGAGAAGTATTTTGGATATGTGGGGTCAGGAAGGGTATATAGGGGTACACAGGGAATGGGAGTACCAGGTCACCTAAAAACCATTGGAGGATGGAGGGTGTAATTGGGTGATGGAGGGATCAGTTGGGAGATGTGTAATGATTGGGTGTCAGAGGTGGACAGAAGTAATACACAGTAATGGAGTAACATATACATGGGGGTACAGGTGTGGATGGAGGTAGGTGGGAGTACCCTGATATTTGGGGGAATGGGAAGAAGTCAGGGACAGGGATGGAGGAGAAGTCCAATACGGTGATTGGGGGGGGGGGGGCGTGAGTCAGGAAAAGCAATGGGGGAGAGATTAGATACGGGGATGGAGGAGAAGCCAGGGACAGGGATGGGGGGGAGATCAGATAGGGGGGGGGGGGAAGAAGTCAATAAAAGCGATGGAGGAGAGGTCAGATACGGAGATGGGGGAGAAATCAGGGACAGGGATGGAGGAGAGGTCGGATACAGGGATGGGGGGAGAAGTCGGGGATGAGGAGAGGTCAGATATGGGGAGGAGGAGAGGTCAGATACTGGGTTGGGGGAGAAGTCAGGGATGGAGGAGAAGTCGGGGATGGAGCAGAGGTCAGATACGGGATGGGGGGAGAGGTCGGATACAGGGATGGGGGAGAGGTCAGATACAGGGATGGGGGAGAGGTCAGATACGGGATGGGGGGAGAGGTCGGATACAGGGATGGGGGAGAGGTCAGATACAGGGATGGGGGAGAGGTCAGATACGGGGATGGGGGAGAGGTCAGATACGGGGATGAGGGGAGAGGTCAGATACAGGGATGGGGGAGAAGTCAGATACGGGGATGGGGGGGAGAGGTCAGATACGGGGATGAGGGGAGAGGTCAGATACGGGGATGAGGGGAGAGGTCAGATACAGGGATGGGGGAGAGGTCAGATACAGGGATGGGGGAGAGGTCAGATACAGGGATGGGGGAGAGGTCAGATACGGGGATGAGGGGAGAGGTCAGATACAGGGATGGGGGAGAAGTCAGATACGGGGATGGGGGAGAGGTCGGATACAGGGATGGGGGAGAGGTCAGATACAGGGATGGGGGAGAGGTCAGATACGGGGATGGGGGAGAGGTCAGATACGGGGATGGGGGAGAGGTCAGATACGGGGATGAGGGGAGAGGTCAGATACGGGGATGAGGGGAGAGGTCAGATACGGGGATGAGGGGAGAGGTCAGATACAGGGATGGAGTAGAGGTCAGATACGGGGATGGGGGAGAAGTCGGGGATGAGGAGAGGTCAGATACGGGGATGGGGGGGAGAGGTCAGATACGGGGATGGGGGGGAGAGGTCAGATACGGGGATGGGGGGAGAGGTCAGATACGGGGATGGGGGGGAGAGGTCAGATACGGGGATGGGGGAGAAGTCGGGGATGGGGGGAGAGGTCAGATACGGGGATGGGGGGGAGAGGTCAGATACGGGGATGGGGGGAGAGGTCAGATACGGGGATGGGGGGAGAGGTCAGATACGGGGATGGGGGGAGAGGTCGGATACAGGGATGGGGGAGAGGTCAGATACGGGGATGGGGGAGAAGTCGGGGATGAGGAGAGGTCAGATACGGGGATGGGGGGAGAGGTCGGATACAGGGATGGGGGAGAGGTCAGATACGGGGATGGGGGAGAAGTCGGGGATGAGGAGAGGTCAGATACGGGGATGGGGGGAGAGGTCGGATACAGGGATGGGGGAGAGGTCAGATACGGGGATGGGGGAGAAGTCGGGGATGAGGAGAGGTCAGATACGGGGATGGGGGAGAAGTCAGGGAGGGAGGTAGCCAGATGTCCTTAATATAGAGGATGGAAGTTGGTTTTGATATATTTATTGATTTAAGGTTGTCATCTCCGCAGTTCTCCTCCGCTGGACCTCTTCCTCCTTGCCATGTGCACATCCACTGCCGGCCGCACTTTGCTGGGATTTGGTCACTCTGGGCCTCTATAGCAGAGGGGGACACGATGAATGGGGTGAAGAAGAAGAAGAAGACCCCCAGCTCTGGCGGTGACGTCGATGATGTCTTGTGCTGCTGTGAATACATAAACCAGAAGGGAGAGAGGAGCCACCTGGCTGCCTGCCTATGTGACTGCGAGGACCTGGACGAAGCCTGTGACAGGTGAGGGAGCCGGCCCATTCGCAGCCAAGATTGTAACACGTATGGTCAGTTTATTGTACAATCAGATTGTAATGTGTATGGTCCGTCAGATTGTACTGTCTGTGGCCATCTTTGCATTTTTCGGAAATTGATATTAGCAATTTTGTCCTCTTCCACAGATGGATCACCTGCAAGTCTCTGAAGCCGGAGGTGTTGGTGCGGGTCATGGAGACCGCATCGGACCGATTCCGCATCCCCTGGATCCAAGGCGCCAAGAAAGTGGATATTAGCATCCTCCCGCCGCTGGTCCTGCTGCCTGTGTCTCTCTACGTGGCAGCCTTCCATGTTCTCCTAGGTGTGGTGGTCCTCAGCTCCCTGCCAGTCCTGGTGATCTGGTATTACCAGCTGACGCACCGGCGGAAGGGGAAGACTCTGTTATTTCTCAGTCTGGTGCTCTTCTCTTTGGGATATATGTACTATACCTTTGTGCAGGAGGTCTTCCTGAAAGGTCACATCGGCTGGGGTCACCTTTCTGCCATCACTGGCGGCTTGCTGATGACTCTCCTTTTTCTGGCCAAAGCCAAGCAGGATCCCGGCTACCTTAACAAAAGCACAACCAGGGCCAAGGATGATCTTAATGGTGGCTCACAGGCAGGGGAGGGTCTGGAATCCCCGCAAAATGGGTGTTCTGAAAACCACCTGGAGAAGGATTTCCTCATCGCAAACAAGAACTGGTGTAAAGTGTGTCAGGTGGTGAGACCGGCACGAAGCGGGCACTGCAGAATCTGCGGGAGATGTGTCATGCGCCTCGACCATCACTGTGTGTGGTAGGTGAATAGTGTGGCAGGGTGAGGGGGGCTGGGACTGGGACTGAAAAATGGGGGAATTCTGGACTGCATTGGGACTGTCATGAGGGAAATGGGCCATAGGGACTGGCAGGAGGGAGATGCTTGGCCATTGGGACTGACAGGAGGGAGATGTTGGGCTATTAGAACTGGCGGGAGGGAGATGCTTGGCCATTGGGACTGACAGGAGGGAGATGTTGGGCTATTAGAACTGGCGGGAGGGAGATGCTGGGCCATTGGGACTGTCAGCAAAGCAGGGAGATGCTGGGCCATTGGCACTGACGGGAGGGAGATGCTGGGCCATTGGCACTGACGGGAGGGAGATGCTGGGCCATTGGCACTGACGGGAGGGAGATGCTGGGCCATTGGCACTGACGGGAGGGAGATGCTGGGCCATTGGGACTGGCTGCAGAGCAGGAATATGCTGGGCCATTGGAACTGGGGGGAGGGGGATGCTTGGCCATTGGGACTGGCAGCAGGGAAGGGAGATGCTGGGCCATTGGGACTGACGGGAGGGAGATGCCGGGCCATTGGGACTGACGGGAGGGAGATGCCGGGCCATTGGGACTGACGAGAGGAAGATGTCGGGCCATTGGGACTGACGAGAGGAAGATGTCGGGCCATTGGGACTGACGGGAGGGAGATGCTGGGCCATTGGGACTGACGGGAGGGAGATGCTGGGCCATTGGGACTGACGGGAGGGAGATGCCGGGCCATTGGGACTGACGGGAGGGAGATGCCGGGCCATTGGGACTGACGGGAGGGAGATGCCGGGCCATTGGGACTGACGGGAGGGAGATGCCGGGCCATTGGGAGTGGCAGCAGGGCAGGGAGATGCCGGGCCATTGGGAGTGGCAGCAGGGAAGGGAGATGGTGGGCCATTGGGACTGGCAGCAGGGCAGGAAGATGCCGGGCCATTGGGACTGGCAGCAGTGCAGGAAGATGCTGGGCCATTGGGACTGGCGGGAGGGGGTTGCTGGGCCATTGGGACTGGCAGCAGAGCAGGAAGATGTTGGGCCGTTGGGACTGGTGGGACTAGAAGGAGGGTGCTGAGACTGTTAGAAATGCTATTTATGAGGCCTTTCAGGCAGGGGGTAGGATGGTGATCTGTTTGGCAACAATCTAGGGAAGATTTACTTGGATGGCAATGGCTGAGTTTTTGTCATTTTTGTGATTTGTAGGATAAATAATTGTATCGGTTCCAGAAACCACAAGTTCTTCATCCTGCTGCTTCTGTTGTTCATGTTCACCTCTGTATACGGGATCACCATCACCCTGGGAGCTCTGTGCCGGGGCCAGTACATCGTCAGTGCCTTATTCTACTGCCCCGGAGCCTACGCCAACTACAGGTACTGAGCGCCCCCACATGTCCCCCTGTGTGTCCCACGCTGTGATCTGGGTGGTTTATTTGTGTCATAAGATATAAGGTAGAAAAAGTATATGAAGAAACCAAAGATAGAAAGAAAGAAAGAAGGAAAGAAAGAAAAGAAACCCAACGCTTTGAAATGTCCATAAGCTCAAAGCCCTACCAGGAGCCTAAGGGGTCAACACAGTTGGTGTCAGCAACTTCTCTTAATACAGGATTGGGATATCCTCCTCAATGAAACCATGTAAAAGTACAAAAAAGAGAGAGACAAAGGTGCCATAAACTAAGTGCAGTACATTTATTGAGAATAAAATTAGAAAACAAGTACGCACTCATAGTGATGGACACCAAGTCAGCAGATGGCAACCTGTCTACAGCCAGGCCGAGTATATCCTGCAAGCAGCCTCTTGTCCTGGATCAGTAACCAGCTGGACATTGTACAGACTCCCCCAGGGAGGAAGCAGAGTAGGCGGAGGGTGTGATGACATCACAGTGGGGGATCACTGTGATGTCATCACACCCTCGGCCTACTCGGCTTCCTCCCTGGGGTAGTTTGTACAATGTCCAGCTGGTTACTGATCCAGGACAAGAGGCTGATTGCAAACTTGGCCACTGTTGTACTGTGCTGTAACGGCAAGCAAACACTTGGCTCGTGGTTGCAGTGCGGTATCTTAAAACAAAAGATGAAAAAATAAAAAGATATTCAGGAGGTGGTGGTATCCCACCGCCGCCAAGGTGAAAGAGCCGTACGTGGAAGATCTGCCAGAGGGAAGCCATGATGAATTTTGCATCAGAATTCCATATACAGGAACATCAGAACAGCAGTTTCAGATGCCCCCCCCCCCCCACACTATTTCTCAATTCCTCAGGTGTACAAAGTAACAAATCTCAGGGAAAAGGAAACCCATCTCCTCATTACTAAGCACCCTACAAACATTGTTACAATAAAATGTCCTATCTGACTGATGCATATACACATAATGTAGATTATAAATAAATAAAAAAAGTTTCGAATTCCACAATAAAACATTATATATTGGTGTTCTAGATGGGGCTGGGAGTTACTGTTGGAGGATGATGGTTCTGGAGGGGGTTTGGGGACTCTGCAGGCGATTTGGTGACCATGTAGGGGAGCTGGTGGCTGTTGTGGGGTTGGGATCTCTGTAAAGGGCTGTGGGTCTCTCCAGTAGGCTGGTGGCTTTCCAGGGACACTGTGGTAGACGGGGGGTACTGTGGGACACAATTGAGGCACTATGGGGTGGGGGCTGTAGGCTCTGCAGGGGGCTAAGGTGCACTGTTAGAGGTCTTTTAGGAGGGTGGGGGTTGAGGGCCCTCAGGAGGCTGGGGGCACTGTGCGGGTTGAGGGCTCCCATTATGTTGGGGGGGGGGTGATGTGGGGGTTGAGGGCTCTAATGATGTTGGGGAGCACTGTGAGGGTTGAGGGCTCTCAGGAGGTTGGGGGCACTGTGAGGGCTCTCATGATGTTGGAGGCACTGTGAGGGTTGAGGGCTCTCAGGAGGTTGGGGGCACTGTGCGGGTTGAGGGCTCCCATGATGTTGGGGGGGGGGGGATTTGGGGGTTGAGGGCTCTCATGATGTTGAGGGGCACTGTGGGGGTTGAGGGCTCTCATGATTGGGGACACTGTGGGAGTTGAGGGCTCTCAGGACGTTGGGGACACTGGGGTTGGGGGCACTGTGCGGGTTGAGGACTCTCAGGAGGTTGGGGGCACTGTGCGGGTTGAGGACTCTCAGGAGGTTGGGAGCACTGTGAGGGTTGAGGACTCTCAGGAGGTCGGGGGCACTGTGATGGTTGAGGGCTCTCATGATGTTGGGAGGCACTGTTAGGGTTGAGGGCTCTCAGGAGGTTGGGGGCACTGTGAGGGTTGAGGACTCTCAGGAGGTCGGGGGCACTGTGATGGTTGTGGGCTCTCATGATGTTGGGAGGCACTGTTAGGGTTGAGGGCTCTCAGGAGGTCGGGGGCACTGTGAGGGTTGAGGGCTCTCATGATGTTGGGAGGCACTGTTAGGGTTGAGGGCTCTCAGGAGGTTGGGGGCACTGTTAGGGTTGAGGGCTCTCATGATGTTGGGAGGCACTGTTAGGGTTGAGGGCTCTCAGGAGGTTGGGGGCACTGTTAGGGTTGAGGGCTCTCATGATGTTGGGGGGCACTGTGAGGGTTGAGGGCTCTCATGATGTTGGGAAGCACTGTGGAAGGTTAAAGGCTCCTAGGAGGTTGGGGGGGGGGGGGCACTGTGGATGGTTGAAGGCTCTCAGGAGGTCGGGGGCACGGTGGAGGGTTGAAGGCTTTCAGGAAGTTGGGGGGGCACTGTAGAGGGTTGAAAGCTCTCAGGAGGTTGGGGGGCACTGAGGGTTGAGGGCTCCCAGGATATTGGGAGCACTGTTTAGGGCTCTTGGGAGAATAAGGACACTGTGAGGGCTGTCAGGGGGCCTGGGGATACTGTGGGGGGTTGAGGGGCACAGTGGGCCACTATGGAATTTTGGGTGCCACTATGAGAGCCTTGAAGCACTATGGGAGTTTAGGGGATCTACACCTAAATGGAGGCCTGGAAGGAGGGAGGCCATGGCCTGTCATTGGGATATTGCAGAGCAGATTATAAACTTGTTGCATGTTCTGTTGTGTATGCGGTGGGGGCGCAGTCACAGAAATGTCGATAGATAGTTCTGTGTTGTAAATATCTGCTGCTAACCATTCTCCTTCTCTCCCAGCACATCGTTTGCCTTCACCTGCGTCTGGTACTGTGCGATTGTCACCGGAGGGGTGGCCTACCTCCTCCTTGTCCAACTCCTCAACATCAGCTACAACGTGACGGAGCGCGAGGCCCGCATGGCCCTGCGGGAGAAGACCGGCCACTGTTACCTGGGTGGTCTGGTGGTGGACCCGGGGACCTTCAACCATGGACTGTACCAGAACTGGCTGCACTTCCTATCCCTGGACAGTGGGAGCGCCAGGAACGACCTCTCTGACATTGTGTGATCCTGCCACATCCATCGCCCTGTGCCTTATTCCCTCCGCAGGATCTCCAGGTACACCGGGCAACAATTGCACCTTGCCTCCTGGGAGGAAAATTTTGAAGTTAAATTAATTTTATAATTTCTTTTTTTTTTTTTTTGTACAAATCTCATAGATGACTGAAACGCAGGGACCTTCCCTTTTAGACAGATTACCTGTCATGCCTTGACAATGGAGGCAGCCGTCTTGTTGGTGTTACCATTACTCAGCCTATTAATTGTCTAGTAGTTGGTGACATCACTCGGGCACAAAGCACTTTTTTTTTTTTTTAGATACCGAAAAGTCCTAAGGTGTCCCTGTAGACTAAAACCTTAACCCCGTCCTCCTGACCCGGTCTGAACAAGGAAAGAAAATACAACCCAACTTCACATGGAGATAAAAGTGATAGATGGATGTCATAGGCCATCATCGTTTGTGATGGCACCAAGTGCCGCGTTCATCTATCTGGTGCTTTCCAATGTGTGTTAACTGGGGAGTTAAAGAAAAAACATACAGAAGCGTTTTTTTTTTTTTTCGGGTACAGACCACAAAATGGCTGCACCGTTGTGCTTTAAAAAGTCCTCTTTAAATCCCCATATGTGGACAGGCTGGCTCCGCCTCCAGTATGACGCCGCCTGTGCAAAATCTATTTAGCGTTCCCTCAATCTGATTGGTATAGACAAACTTCTTTGGTGCTTTATGTGACATTTATGTATAGAAGACAATCAGAAAATTCCATTGTTCTTGTTGTCACAGTGCAGCACTTAGAACCGTGAGGTGTCTAATATATGAAAGGTTATGGGCGGAGTGTATCAGTCGCAAAGTCGGATGCAGACCGGGTAGACTGCATTTTATAAAGATACATTTATTGAATTGTTCTCTGGTCATAGAAATGCATAAAAACTCCCCTTAAAGAGGACCTGTAGTGTGATTGCTGCGGTGGACAAAGGTCTAGTCACCAGCACTGCCCATAGTCTCCTTGTAGCTGATCTTTTGCTCCTTACCCTGACTTACCATGCCTTGTTCTGCACTAAAGCCTCGTACACACGCGTCGATAATTGGCCATGAATTTTCGGCCAACGTCCGATCTGCCGATTTTCGGCTTGTTAGTATGATGCTTCCGACAACCGACTCCAACTTTTCGACCGAAAAAAATCTGGTGTGCAGGCTATAAAATTTTTGTTGGCCGTCAACACAACGGCCGATTTTCCGTCAGTCAGTACAGATTTCGGCAGACAAAAATCTGATGAGCAAGACTGGGCATGCTCAGAGAAGAAAAAACACACAGAAAGTAAACCAACACATGACATCACTTCTGGAGTAGATTTTTGTTGGCCGAGAAAATTCGTGTGCAGTCTAGGCACATTCCAACCAACAAAACACCACTCTGGACAAAAGTCGGACGATCAGTCGGCCGATAATCGTTGCGTGTGTACGAGGCATTACAAGCCGAAAATCGGCCGGTCGGACGTTGGCCGAAAATTCACGGCCAATTATCGACGCATGTGTACGGGGCTTAAGTTTCTGTGTAGAAGTGGCCATCTTGGTAGAGGCAGGGATTTGCTTCCCCCCCCCCACATCTGATGACTGGTGGGGTAATGATAGAGGCATAGGAAGCCCAGATTTACAGAATGGATGAAAGAGAAGGAGGGAGATCCTTGCAGTGCAGGTCCTCGGGTACAGCTTCCTCTCCAGCAAGGAGAACAGAGAACTGCCTAGTAATGGAATCCCCAAATCTTGGGAGCCTGCCAGCGTCAGCAATGTCTCCTTCAACATGGAAGTCTCTGGGCATCTTGTGGCAGAAAATCCGTACCTGTGTCTGATCCTTTTCCCCATTACTGACCTTCCATGCCTTCTTCTGCACTAGGTGTCAGTGTAGAGGTAGCCATCTTGGTAAAGGCAGCGATTTCCTTCCTCACAAACATCCTTCCCCCGCTCCTGTAAAATTGGTGATCTGGTGGGGTAATGATCGAGGTAGAGGAAACACAGATTCACAGATAGAATGAAACAGAACCAGGGAGATCCTTGCAGTAGGGGTCCTCAGGTACAGCTTCCCCTCCAGCAAGGAGAACAGAGAACGGCCTAGTAATGGAATCCCCAAATCTGGAGCAATTGGTAAAGTCGGCAATGTCTCATTCAACATGGAAGCCTGAGCACCTTGTGGCAGAAAAGAAGTACCTGAATCTGATTGTTTCCCCATTACTGACTTGCCATGGCTTCTGCACTATTTCTCTGGGTAGAGGTGGCCATCTTGGGATTTGCTTCCTCATGTCCCACACCCCCCCATATGTGTGATCGATCTGATGTCAGGTGGGGTAATCATAGATGCAAAGGAAGCCCAGATTCACAGAATGGATGAAACGGAAGCTGGGAGATTCCTGCAGTGCAGGTCCTCAGGTACAGCTTCCTCTCCAGCAAGGAGAACATTCAACACAGAAGACTCTGGGTATCTTGCGGCAGAAAATAAGTACTGTGGGTGAACGCTCTGGATTGAAGGCGAGTATTTAATAAATAGCTGCTTTTGTGTTCTAAGTTTTTTAATTGGTTCATTTTTATTTTTTTAATTGGAGTTTTGCTCTAAAGTAATATTCCAGGCTAAACTTAACTAGTCCTAAAAAGGCTCCCTTTCTTGCACCTAATGTAGGTATATACTTACTGTTTTTTCCGCCTGCTCGGGTCTGGTCACATGATCTCCCATGTCAGTGGCTGCAGGGGAGAGGAGGGATCATTGACAATGGATGGGCCATGGGAGCCTATGAGTGACATCACTGCTTCTAGGCATTGCCAGCCGTTGTCAAGTGCTCTTTCCTCTCCCCTGCATTCGGTGCTGGATGCCACAGGGGTCCATGTGACCAGAGCGGGCTGAAAATATGTAAGTGCTATATATATATATATTAGAGATATATCTTTTTTAAAAAGATTAGTCAGGGGGGAGGGAGCATTTTTAAGACTAGTTAGGTTTAGCCCAAAGCCCATGAGAGCAGTGAAAGTCATTTTCATTAAATTTTCATATTTTTACATGTGAAAAAAAAATCTGTAGCTTCTCCCTCTAGTGGCCATCTGTATATTGAGCAGTACAGCCAGCAGCTGTATTAAAGATGAACTGGCCCCCACAGAGTCTTGTTTTCAGCCAAACAGAGCAGACTTGCAGGAAAAAGTTGTGATCTGCAAGTGGAAATTCAGCTTTTCTCAGATTGTCATCACCTGCCCTTCTATACTCGGATGTACTGAAGTTACTATATCGGAATCTGATCCAGCTGAAGACGGACGTGACACTGCGATCATAACACAGAAATGTATCTCTATAAATAGAGCGGACAGGAAGCTAAAGCTTAAATCTTTGTTCTAATTGTGGAGGGATTGCCACCTTCATGGTCTCTCCTGACAATTTCTCCTTAGGGCCCCGAGGCCACTTCCGTGCTGTTCTCTACTGACTTATCTTTAACCCCTTGTGGGCCCAACAAGCTCCTGAAATATTGCACGCAAACCTCCAAGATATTTGTAAATGTTTCTTTATCTCCGGTGTATTCCCTTCCTCCCCATGGGACTCCTCAATGACACCTACAGTGCAGTCTGTCCAGCCGCAGAGATTGTTTTCTGTCACTAAGTAAAATGGTTAACATTTAATTGCTGGGGGGAGTGGGGAGATCAGATGTGATCTTGAGAGTGATCAGCAATAGGCTGGAGAGCGTTCTCATGGGATTTGTAGAGTGATCAGCAATAGGCTGGAGAGCGTTCTCATGGGATTTTGGGAGTGATCAGCAATAGGCTGGAGAGCCTTCTCATGGGATTTTGGGAGTGATCAGCAATAGGCCGGAGAGCGCTCTCATGGGACTTGTGTGTTTGGCAGTAGGCTGGAGAGCGTTCTCCATGAGATTTTTAGAGTGATTAGCAATAGGCTGGAGGGCATTCTCAAAGGACTTGGAGTGTGATCCTCAATAGGCTGGAGAGCGCTCTTATGGGATTTGCAGAGTGATCAGCAATAGGCTGGAGAGCGTTCTCATGGGACTTGTAGTGTGTTTGGCAATAGGCTGGAGAGCGTTCTCCATGGGATTTTGAGAGTGATTAGCAATAGGCTGGAGGGCGTTCTCACGGGACTTGGAGTGTGATCAGCAATAGGCTGGGGGGGAGGGGGGGAGGACGACATCCCCTCCTGCTGCTTATAATAACAGCCGAGCGGCTGCTGAGCTGCTTCTGTTGATATTGCAAGAAAGCTGACCGTTGGCTCTAAAAAAAAACGGTAACAGGGTGATGTCTGTAGCTGCAGGCATTACTCCGGTAGAACCACTTGAAGCAATACCGGTCATATCGGCAAGTTTCTGACCAAATCCAATACTTCAAAAAAGTTAATATCGGCCCCACTGATAATCGACTGAACCCTAGTAAGTATTGTGGCCTTTAATTTCCACTTTGAAATAGGGGCCAATTAACCTACCATCGTGGAGGAAACTGAAGTTCCCAGGGAGAAACCCATGAAAGCACAGGGAAAGCATGCAACCTCCATGAGGGGAGTGTTCTGGTTGGGATTCTAAACCAAGGACCCCAGTGCCTATGTGTCAATATGACTGCATTCCTACGCATGTGCAGGAGTGACATCATCCTAGATTGGTCAATCAAGGTGGCCCAAGAACCAGCACCTGGCATATGACAGCATGGGACATCATCTTAGATCGGTCAGTCAGGGTGGCCCAAGACCAGCACCTGGAAGATGCTGGCATGGGACCTCATCCTACATTGGTGATTAAGGTGGCCCAAGACCAGCACCTGGAGGATGGCAGCATGGGACCTCCTCCTATATTGGCCAATAACGATGGGACAAGATCGGCACCTGGAAGATGCCGGCATAGAAACTCCTCCCACATCGGTCAATAAAGATGGCTCAAGACCAGCATCTGGAAGATCTTGGCATGGGACTGTTGATGCAGAGGTAAGCATTGGGGAGTTTAGTTCCCCTTTAAAACAAGGACCAATTAACCAGCATGGATGAAAGTGGAGTACCCAGAGGGAAACGCATGGAGTATAGGAGGGAGGCATGCATGCAAACTCCATGTAGGTAGTGTAGTGGTTGGAATGACAAACCAAGCACCCCCAATGCCTGTGTGTCGGGATGACTTCAGTCCTGCACGTGCACAAGGGTGATGTCATCCTATATTGGTTAATCAAGATAGCCCAAGATCAGCACCTGCAAGATGCCGGCGGGGGACCTTGGAAGCTGAGGTATTTAGCACTTTAGTTACGCTTAAAAGTTTAGTTTTTTTTTTTTTCTGTCCCTTTGTATGAGGCCTTACAGTGGGGAGGGAGACACAATGCACAGGTCAAGATCTTTCATCTCTGGGGTTCAGCTTTAACTTTTAATTATTCCTTTAATGTGTATTTTGTACCTTCTTCTCTGGTCATACTGGAAAAAGATTTATTTATTTTTTATACCTTTTTTGTGCCTTTTTAAAATATATCCAAAATAAGTCTTAGATCATTTCACTAAAGAAAGCCTTGTTTGCCCCCTAAAAAACAATATGCATGTTCCAATGGTGTCCTATGTTCTAAAAGAGTCCGTGGCCACTGGTCCTGGAGGAATGGCAATCCACCTTATTGAGTCTCTATTACTGGATCTCCTGTATGGATCTGATACACTCCATCCATAGATCACTGTATATATTGGGATGAAATGCACAGCTGTATCTAAACACTATGTATTCATATGTGTATGTAATCAGGACTATAGCCATAGAATGTACAGATAATCTATACTGACTGAGGTCACTGGATAGAAATAGATGCTGGAATTTATAATTATATGTATGTGTGTATGGCAGAGAAACCACACTCCACAACACTGAGGGATCTCTATTAAAGTTATGACAAGCATTTGCCCATATTTTGCTTAATATATTGATTTCCATCAGCTCCATCTTGTGGCTGTAAAGCAGTATGTTCCTGAAACATCCAAATAAAACAAATAATACTGCAACATGTCCACTCGATGGCGCTGTCCGGTGTGGGTCCGCTTGATGGCGCTGTCTGGTGTGGATCTCCTAGATGCCGATGTCCGGTGTGGGCCCAGCCGATGGCGCTGTCCGTGATGGGTCCACTAGATGGCGATTTCCGATGTGTCCACTAGATGGCGCTGTCCGACGTGGGTCCACTCGATGGCGCTGTCCGACGTGGGTCCACTCGATGGCGCTGTCCGACGTGGGCCCACCCGATGGCGCTGTCCGACGTGGGCCCACCCGATGGCGCTGTCCGACGTGGGTCCACTCGATGGCGCTGTCCGACGTGGGCCCACCCGATGGCGCTGTCCGACGTGGGCCCACCCGATGGCGCTGTCCGACGTGGGCCCACCAGATGGCGCTGTCCGACGTGGGCCCACCCGATGGCTCTGCCCGACGTGGGCCCACCCGATGGCTCTGCCCGATGTGGGTCCACTCGATGGGTTCACTAGATGGTGCTGTCTGATTTCTGTAAGCGCCATCTACTGGCTCTAATGCAGTATTTTCCTGAAACGTCTTAATCCGAAAAAAGTACCGCATTATGTCCACTAGAGCTGGTGATTGTAGGAAATCAGCGTATAAAGCAAAATTTGCCCAGAATTTATCAAGGATGGGCTAATGTTTGTCGTATTCCCCCAACAAATTTATATATATATATATATATATATATATATATATATATATATATATATATATATATATATATTATAGAGCCCTCAGTGTCCAATGATTCAATTCAGGCAGATTATCACTTCCTGCATCTGCTTGTTAAAGCTGATTAAAGTTTGGATTCCTGGTCCCTGGGTCCTGTGTTGTTTTTTTTCTAAATTCTATAATAGGCAATTTAACGAAGAGCCTTGAAAGATAAGACATTGCTCCTGTGAAGTGGATGTATTATCAGATCTATATTCTCATGGTAAGTGCCTGTACGCTCAGTAATGTGTCAGTGTAACACTTCCAGGTATCTACAACCTCTCGCACAGTTCACAGCACCCCTCCTGGCAATGCCTTCATCTGCTCTTCTCTCCAGAAAGTTGGCATCATCTTTGTCCTGCTCCAGGGTCACCATTGACTTCCTGGACTGAGATACTCCGAGTGCCCGACGCAGATCTACCCCTGGGGAGAATTTCACTTTGAGACTTGTTACAATGTTGCAGTCTGATTACTTTGAGGAAGAGACTGAGGAAATTATTCCTACTGCCTGCAGCAGACTGACTACTGCAAAAAAACAAAAAACAAACAAAAAAAAAAACATACACAAAGGTTAAAATGGGAAAGTAATGTGTCCCTTTCAATAAGGCGCTGTGGGCGGGGCCGTTGATAGGGGGGGACCACCAGCCCTCTTGTAGGGGGCCCGAGCACACAGGGGGGGGCACACAGAGAGGGGGATTAGTGATGGACAACAAATACAGAAATCTTCCTCCAGCACCTGAATCTGATCTGTCCCTCTCCCTGCTATCAGCTTTTATCTGTTGAGAAAGAGACAGTTGTCCCTCATTGATGTAAAGAAAATTCCGCGCAAATGGTTACAAATAAAAAGTTTTGAATGGCTGCAGCCTACCCCAAAAATATAGTGTCAAGCTATATTTGAATAGTGAGAAGTGGTAGGGTAAAATGGCACTGCCAAGTGGTAAGAATAAATATGCGGGAGATCAATGTTCCTTATATACACTAAGCAAATATAAATAGTGCACCTCGCTTAAATCACAAATAATATTTTAAACATCCACCTATCAGTTTAAAAGCAATAGGTAATAAATGCTTACAAAAGTTAAAACCACAGACATTTGTAAAAATAAAACATTAGAGTGTAAACCTGATGTGACTGGGAACAATTGCCTTAAAACCAGTAAATAAGGTGCCAAATATAAATTGTGTTAAGACGTTAGTGTGATATAAATTAAAGTGACTTGTGCTAGTATTATTGTTGGACACTAGGTGGCAGTGATGGTGCCTTATATTGAAAACTTAAGGTGACAGTGATAGTGCTTATATGAATATAAATAAAAATCTTTTTCCAGGTGAAAACTCTAATAAATAAGTGTAGTGCTTAGCACTAGGTGAAAATATATATAAAATTGGATAAAAAAACTCCCAAGTGTTAGCATACAGACAACTCCGATGAGTAAGTGGTATCTGGTGATTACAAATCAAATTTTCCAAAAAAAGTCCATAGAAAGTAACTAATGTTGAAAAAATTGTCCAAAGCGTACAATATTAGAATAAATATATAAAAGTGCAGTAGTGCAAAAAGTGCAGACAGAAATCTCCTAGGAGAGAGAAGTAGGTCCCAATGGTGGATTCAGGATGTGGGTGCTGGGTGAGGAAATTCCGTGCTCCCCTCTCAATAAAGCCCGCACTCATCAGAGAGCAGCACCCCTACAGGGGTAACCAGCGTTGTAACTTTAGGGGAACTCCCTTGGTAACTCTCGGTTATGTTCTCCGCTCCTCCTGGGGTTGATCTTACTCCCTCTCTCCAATGTGTATATATGCAAGCGATAACAGTAAGGCTGCATTCACATGTCAGCGTTTGGATCGCGGGCAGAACCGCCGCGGTTCCGCCCGCGATCCGGAGATTATTGCAAATTGCGGGACGCCTAGCGTTGCCCGTTGATTTGCAATAGCCCCCCAAACGCCGAGCGATGTTGCCGCGATTTCCGCCTGCCGAATCGCGGCAACATCGCGCAAACAAAATCGCGGGACGCAATATGCTCCAAAGAAGTACAAGAGCTTCTTTGGAGTGTATTGCGTCCCGCGATTTTGTTTGCGCGATGTTGCCACGATTCGGCAGGCGGAAATCGCGGCAACATCGCTCGGCGTTTGGGGGGCTATTGCAAATCAACGGGCAACGCTAGGCGTCCCGCGATTTGCAATAAATCTCCGGATCGCGGCGGTTCTGCCCGCGATCCAAACGCTGACATGTGAACGGAGCCTAAGGGATATCAGGGGCAGCTCTCCATGTATTGTAAGCGATATCCGATGATATGCAGATAAAAAAGTGCTAATATAGTGATGTACCGTTTAAAAGTATTGCATTTTATTAGCAGATATAAAAAGTACTCACATTTAAAAACACATAACAGGATCCGTAAGTGTGTAGGGACCACAAACCCCTCGTTTAGCGGTACTTCTGGGACGCCGTGCGCCTCACCAACCGGAAGTGCGTTTCACAGGGCGGAACTTGGCGGAATTTTCCATTAATAATTATTCAATTAATTATTATTCAAATCAATTATTAACCTTCCTAGCGGTATTCCCGAGCGTGACTCGGGGTAAGATTTTAGAGCCAAAAGCGGTAACCCCGAGCCACACTCGGGGTAGCGCTAAGAAGATCGCTGGATGCTGGAAGAGGTTTTACTTACCTTTTCTCTGGGATCCAGCGAAGAACACGGGCGGTATGCGGCGGCGGAGCTCTCTCCCGATCGTCTGCGAGCCCCTGGCTTCCGTCTCCGGCGACGTGACGTCCGCCAGGGGGTGGAACTGGCGGCAAATTCAAATGTAAAATGCACCAAACACACTGATACTGTTCAAAATAAATATATATATAAATATATATATATATACGTAATTCTTGTGAATGAGCAGCCCAAACCAACTGTATATATATATATATATATAATAAATGTATACAGTTGGTTTGGGCTGCGCATTCACAAGAATTACATGCAAAATAATGGTACCGCTTTCAGCACCTAAAATCCAAAAGAATCATACCGCCAGGGAGGTTCATGGAAAATTCCGCCCAGTTCCGCATTGGGACTTACCTCTCTCCCCTAGGAGATTTCTGTCTGCACTTTTTGCACTACTGCACTTTTATATATTTATTCTAATATTGTACGCTTTGGACAATTTTTTCAACATTAGTTACTTTCTATGGACTTTTTTTTGGAAAATTTGATTTGTAATCACCAGATACCACTTACTCATCGGAGTTGTCTGTATGCTAACACTTGGGAGTTTTTTATCCAATTTTATATATATTTTCACCTAGTGCTAAGCACTACACTTATTTATTAGAGTTTTCACCTGGAAAAAGATTTTTATTTATATTCATATAAGCACTATCACTGTCACCTTAAGTTTTCAATATAAGGCACCATCACTGCCACCTAGTGTCCAACAATAATACTAGCACAAGTCACTTTAATTTATATCACACTAACGTCTTAACACAATTTATATTTGGCACCTTATTTACTGGTTTTAAGGCAATTGTTCCCAGTCACATCAGGTTTACACTCTAATGTTTTATTTTTACAAATGTCTGTGGTTTTAACTTTTGTAAGCATTTATTACCTATTGCTTTTAAACTGATAGGTGGATGTTTAAAATATTATTTGTGATTTAAGCGAGGTGCACTATTTATATTTGCTTAGTGTATATAAGGAACATTGATCTCCCGCATATTTATTCTTACCACTTGGCAGCGCCATTTTACCCTACCACTTCTCACAGTTGTCCCTCATTAATCCCCCTCCCTTGTGTGGGCCCCCCTCCCAGCACTGGCTCTAATGTTATCTCTGCTCAGGAGTTTATTTGTAACTTTGTTTCTCTCTCTCTGTCTCTCTGATCACTGAGCTCCAACTGCCCAGACTGTATATTTTTCTCATCTCATTTTCATTTTTATTTATTAACATAGATTTTTTTTTTTTTTTTTTTTTTTAGATTTAGCAGGAATTATGTGAGTTATGTTACATTTGTGTCTGATAATGGCGATTTTGTTGTAATATTAACTAAATATATCTTTAATATTTTATTGGGGGGGCCCTGCCAGGTAGTCTGTACGGGGCCCCGCAATTTCTAACAGCAGCCCTGGCTGTGGGCATCTTCTATGGCAGTGGTTCCCAACTCCGGTCCTCGGGACCCACCAACAGGCCAGGTTTGCAAGATAACTAAATTACATCACAGGTGATCTAATTTGCTGCTCAGTGATTGCAGTATTCTAGTCTGCATCCCCCAAGGTAATACTTAAAATCTGGCCTGTTAGTGGGTCCCGAGGACCGGAATTGAGAACCACTGTTCTATGGTATTAGGTGTCTCATAGAGAGGCAGACGGGTGCGCTTTGATCCTGGTGGAATTTTATCTTCAAGTTAGCTCAGGACCATCATAAAGCGCGCCCCCCCCCCCCCCCCTCAACTCAAGCCCTACCCTCCTTCAAGGACAAGCCAGTAAAGAAATTAAATTATGGCTTTGGACCCTTATATAGACCCCCACCCCCTTCAAGGACAAGCCAGTAAAGAGATGAAATTATGGATGCTTTGGACCCTCATAAAGATCCCCTCCCCCCTCCTTCAAGGACAAGCCAGTAAAGAGATGATATTATGGATGCTTTGGACCCTCATAAAGATCCCCCCCCCCCCGCATACTCCCGGGTAAAAAAAAAAAATGGTATCAGTGCAACCCAAATTCCGATATGTAGTAAATTAAATTGAATGCCCCGGCCCGCAGCTCACTGGGTTAGTACCGCAAATCCAAGGTTCAGATGGAGATGACTGCAGGGGAGGCCAAAATACATCCCTATTAACCCCTTCCCACCCAGCATCCCTGTAACCACTTTCAAAAGACCGCTACGGTGAGAGATTCCAGTGCTGAGGGGGGGGGGGGGGGGTGGGCATCAATGGACGTCCTCCCATAATCACCATGCGTGGGTGGCGTGCTCTGTGGTCGTCGAGTCTTTCAGACTTGGCTGATCACAGAACAGGGTAAAGGGCCATTCACAGCCAATCACAGCGGCCCTTTATCACATGTTCAGCTGTCAGCCAACAATCAGCATGAGGAGAATAGAAGAAATAGAATACCACAAAGAATAGAAGAAAGTCAGTAACTGGCTTCTATTACAGGGACATCGGTCCCGATCTGTGCCCGCCAGTGCCACCTATCAGTGCCTCATCATCAGTGTCACCTAGCAGTGCTGCCTATCAGTTCCATGTCTCAGTGCCATCTATCAGTGCTGTCTATCAGTGCCACGTCTCAGTGCCACCTATCAGTGCCATGTCTAAGTGTCATCTATCAGTGCCACCTATCAGTGCCATGTCTCAGTGTCGTCTATCAGTGCCAACTAACAGTGCCACCTCATTAGTCCCTATCAGTGCTACCTATCAGTGCCATGTCTCAGTGCCATATCTCAGTGCCACCTATCTGTGCCATATCTCAGTGCCATCTATCAGGGCCATGTCTCAGTGCAGTCTATCAGTGCCACCTATCAGTGCCATGTCTCAGTGTCGTCTATCAGTGCTACCTATCAGTGCCATGTCTAAGTGTCATCTATCAGTGCCACCTATCAGTGCCATGTCTCAGTGTCGTCTATCAGTGCCAACTAACAATGCCACCTCATTAGTCCCTATCAGAGCAGCCTCATCAGCGCACATCAGTAATGAAGAAAAATTACCGGTTTGCAAAATTTTATAACAAACTATGAAAATTTTTTTTTTTTTTTTACATTTTCGGTCTTTTTTTTGTTTCTTTAGCAAAAAATAAAACCCCCAGTGGTGATGGTGATTAAATACCAGCAAAAGAAAGCTCTATTTGTGTGAAAAAAAAAAATGATAAAAATGTAGTTTGGGTACAGCGTTGCATGACCGCGCAATTGTCATTCAAAGTGTGACAGCGCTGAAAGCTGAAAATTGGCCTGGGCAGGAAGGGGGTGAAAATGCCCGATAAGCAAATGGTTAAACAGGCCTTTTGACCTGTGGGGCAGAACAGACTCCTCGATCATGTGATTGACACATGATAGGAAGGTGATCCCGCCAGTTCCCGATCAGGACTGAAGAGCGAGTGAGAGCTCAGTCGTTGTGCTGGGAGTGTAGACTCAGCTGTTGATGGGCGCAAATGTGCAGCAGGTGGGCGTTAAAGCCAACCTTCTATACCGCTGCACAGATTAATTGCATGGGCAGCAAAAGGTTAAAGTTCTCCAGCAAAACAGTCTTTATAACTGCAGAGCTGGAGGAACCATCACAAGTCAGGGGAGGGTCATCCTTTTTTGTGGATGACTTGCATCTTGCTCCGTGGTATCTGCATCCATAGAATGGTGGGTATTAGTGTTGCGCTGCCCTTAAAGTGCCATAGAAAATATGATACCTTAAAAAATAAATTATCGCATAGGAATAATTAGTAAACCTCAAAATGACATAACATGCAAAAAAACACAGACACCTACAAAGTGCGCCGTGCAGTAGTACAATCTGAGGTATAAAAATATATTGAGGAAAAATTGATATGAGGTATAAAAACCTCATATAAACAAACATGATCTCAAAAAAAATAAATCATTGTGATAAAAAAAATGTATTGGAGTGGCAATATCTCCTCTTCGCCACTAGATGTCCTCTACCCTTTTTTTCTCAATGATATAATAGCCCTGCTGATGGCTGGTGTTCTCAGGGGGTCTCTCAAGCTACTCGCACCATACAATATAGGAAAGGGGTATGAAAAGAATACTCTCATAGTATAGTAGATTTAAAAGATTTATTTAAAAAAATGCAGAAAAAGACTCACATTTAGGTTAAAAGCATCCAGCGACTATTCCCGAACGTTGTGCTCGTATCAGTATCTACGTCAATTCCGGTAACCTCCGCTTACGCACTACGCGTTACGTCATGATCACGTGACTTTTTCATCCCCTGAAGAAGTCACCTGATCATGACGTAACGCGTAGGGCGTAAGCGGAGGTTTGAGCAGGAATCACACTGCATTCCTGTTCAAGTCACATGCAATTCTTCAACACTGCCATTTGAGCCATTATTCTGTATGGCCCAAACCGCACCGTGTTTGAACCAAAGTCGTGCAGGATCCTTTTTGGCCGCTCCAGAATCGGATCGCATAGCTGTTCACACTTGTGATCCGATTCTGTAAAGGCAATACCATGTTGATGTGGCCTTTCCTTTCCTCTAGCCTCTCACCTCTACGATACTTGAAATAAGCCTGTAGTTTTATATCACCATTGGAGTGGCAATATCTCCTCTCTGCCACTAAATGTCCTCCACCCTTTTTTTCTCAATGATATATGAGCCCTGTTGATGGCTGGTGTTCTCTAGAGCCCTGGTCCTCAGGGCCCACTAACAGGCCAGATTTGCAAGATAACTGAAATACATCCCAGGTGATATAATTTGATGCTCAGTGATTGCAGTATTCTAGTCTGCATCTCCCCAAGGTAATACTTAAAATCTGGCCTGTTAGTGGGCCCTGAGGACCGGAGTTGAGGACCACTACTCTAGAGGTACTCACACCATACGATATAGGAAAGGGGTATGAAAAGAATGCTTTCATAGTGTAGTAGATTTAAAAAATGTATTGAACAAATGCAACAAACGCATTTAGGTTAAAAGCATCCAGCGATTATTTCCAAGCGCCGTGCTCGTTTCAGTATCTACGTCAATTCCGGTAACCTCCGCTTACGCCCAATGCGTTACGTCACGATCACGTGATTTCTTCAGGAGATGAAGAAGTCACGTCGCAATCACGTGACTTCTTCAGGGGATGAAGAAGTCACATAATCGTGACGTAACTTGTTGGGCATAAGCGGAGGTTACCGGAATTGATGTAGATACTGATACGAGCACACTTATCCATCCACCCTGCTGCAGTTGGGTGGTGGATTGTCTCGCCATAAATTGCATTCGACGCAGGTACGTTTCTCGGGGCAACAGTTTGCTTCTTCAGGAAAGCATTTGACGGCGAGGTTTTCTATGAAAAAAATACACATGTAAGGGTCTTATCATAAAATTATACATAGTTACAAAATATCTATCAAATGTTATAACATATATATGGGTGATACATACCCCACACAAGGCCATCTTACCGAATGGGCACACTGGGAAGTTGCCCGGGGGCCCCACTTTCCCAGCGACCCAGCCCCAGCCAAGCATTAGTCCCGATTCCCGTGTGCATCCCGCCATAGAACTTAGCAGGTGGCAAGCACCTTTTGGCCCTGCACTGCTGTCAGGCCACTTGGGCCATCCAGGGGGAGCCCACAACTGCAGGAATGCCTGTCCACCTCCACGGGAACAGGCACACACAGGACAGTGGAGTCTGACTCCCGTCCCTGTGTGTGTTCACCGGACCCAGCCGCCGAACTTGGAAGCTGTCATTAGCCTGGCACTGCTGTACCAACAAATATCGCCTTATCGATAATTTGCATTTTATTCTCTTGGGTGATTGTGTAGGCGGGGCCCTGGGGCACTGCATTGCCCGGGGCCCTTCAATACTCTTAAGATGGCACTGAGCCAACAATAAACATATAGTAACAATATCTTCATAGAACAGCTGACATTTTCTGCCCATTGGATCTGGAGAGGTCCCAACTAATCACAGGTCATCATAAAGTTTAGATATGTCGTATATCACCCTCATCACAGACCCCCCTTCACAGTCCTCCATCAATATTACAGACTGCCCCTTCCATAAGATCGCAGCCCTCCCCCTCCCATACCTTATTTATACAGGATGGGAAGCATGGCAGGTCCGGACAAAGGGCGGGACTTTTTATGTAAAAGGCAGGTGATTGATTGCTGGGACCGCTCCACTGTCTAGTAACCAATCACCCGCTTCCTAACTTGAAAAGTTCCACCTTTTGACTGCACCTGCCATGCTTCCCATCTTATGTAAATAGGGGAGGGGGGAGTGCTGCAAACTTATGGAAGGGACAGACCTGCCACGCCGCTGGGCCCGGTGGAGAAAAGCTGTACATTCAGGTCCATAAATATTGGGACATCGACACAATTCTAATCTTTTTGGCTCTATACACCACCACAATGTATTTGAAATGAAAGAAACAAGATGTGCTTTAACTGCAGAATTTCAGCTTTAATTTGAGGGTATTTACATCAGGTGAACGGTGTAGGAATTACAACAGTTTGTATATGTGCCTCCCACGATTTAAGGGACCAAAACTAATGGGACAATTGGCTGCTCAGCTGTTCCATGACCAGGTGTGTGTTATTCCCTCATTATCCCATTTACAAGGAGCAGATAAAAGGTCCAGAGTTCATTTCAAGTGTGCTATTTGCATTTGGAATCTGTTGCTGTCAACTCTCAATATGAGATCCAAAGAGCTGTCACTATCAGTGAAGCAAGCCATCATTAGCCTGAAAAAAAACAAAACAAACCCATCAGAGAGATAGCAAAAACATTAGGTGTGGCCAAATCAACTGTTTGGAACATCCTTAAAAAGAAAGAATGCACCGGTGAGCTCAGCAACACCAAAAGACCCGGAAGATCATGGAAAACAACTGTGGTGGATGTCTGAAGAATTCTTTCCCTGGTGAAGAAAACACCCTTCACAACAGTTGGACAGATCAAGAACACTCTCCAGGAGGTAGGTGCAGTGCTGTATCTTGGCCTAGGCCACCAAGGCCCAGGCCTAGGGCAGCACTTTGTAGGGGGGGGCAGCAAAAAATTTGGACTTGTGTTTGCTGCCACTGATTATTTCACTTATTTGTATGATTCTGGACTTCCTATTTATTATACAAATAAGTGACATAATCCTATGATTACGATCTGTGGCAGCAAACACAAGTCCAAATATCTTAAAAGAACTGATGGGGCTGCACTGATGGGCACTGATGGTCGCTAATATGCTGCACTGATGGGCACTAATATGCTGCTCTGATGGCCACTAATGAGTTGCCAATGGTGGGTACTGATAAACTGCACTGATGGGCACTAATGAGGCTGCATTGATAAGGCAGCACTGATGAGGCTGCACTGATGGGCACGAGGCGGCACTGATAAGCTTCACTGATGGGGCTGCACTGATATGGTGCCCTGATGGGCACTGATATGTTGCACTGATGGGCACCAATAGGCTGCACTGATGGCCACTGATGAGGCGGCACTGATAAGCTGTACTGATATGATGCACTGATAGGCTGCACTGGAGGCCACTGATAGGGCTGTACTGATGGCCACTGATGGGGCTTTACTGATATGATGCACTGATGGGCAGTAATGAGGCTGCACTGATGGGCACTGGTAAGGCAGCACTGATGGGCACCGATAGACTGGTTGTGGTCTGGTTTACAGATGAAAGGGCAGGTCATAAACAGGAAGGAGTGTGGCCTTTACAGGAAGGGGTGGGTCATATTTCAATTAGGGGGTGCACAAGTTTAGTCAGGCCTAGGGCAGCACAAAACCTAAATACACAACTGGGTAGGTGTATGTGTGTCAGAGTCAACAATCAAGAGAAGACTTCACCAGAGTGAATACAGAGGGTTCACCACAAGATGTAAACCATTGGTGAGCCTCAAAAACAGGAAGGCCAGATTAGAGTTTGCCAAACAACATCTAAAAAAGCCTTCACAGTTCTGGAACAACATCCTATGGACAGATGAGACCAAGATCAACTTGTACCAGAGTGATGGGAAGAGAAGAGTATGGAGAAGGAAAGGAACTGCTCATGATCCAAAGCATACCACCTCATCAGTGAAGCATGGTGGTGGTAGTGCCATGGCGTGGGCATGTATGGCTGCCAATGGAACTGGTTCTCTTGTATTTATTGATGATGTGACTGCTGACAAAAGCAGCAGGATGAATTCTGAAGTGTTTCGGGCAATATTATCTGCTCATATTCAGCCAAATGCTTCAGAACTCATTGGACGGCGCTTCACAGTGCAGATGGACAATGACCCGAAACATACTGCAAATACAACCACACAGTTTTTTAAGGGACAGAAGTGGAATGTTATGCAATGGCCAAGTCAATCACCTGACCTGAATGCGATTGAGCATGCATTTCACTTGCTGAAGACAAAACTGAAGGGAAAATGCCCCAAGAACAAGCAGGAACTGAAGACAGTTGCAGTAGAGGCCTGGCAGAGCATCACCAGGGATGAAACCCAGCGTCTGGTGATGTCTATGCGTTCCAGACTTCAGGCTGTAATTGTCTGCAAAGGATTTGCAACCAAGTATTAAAAAGTGAAAGTTTGTTTTATGATTGTTAATCTGTCCCATTACTTTTGGTCCCTTAAAAAGTGGGAGGCACATATACAAACTGTTGTAATCCTACACCGTTCACCTGATTTGGATGTAAATACCCTCAAATTAAAGCTGAAAGTCTGCAGTTAAATCACATCTTGTTTGTTTCATTTCATATCCATTGTGGTGGTGTATAGAGTTATCAAGTTCCTTCTCTTATTCTTTGGTGACATGCAACCATGACAGCAAAATAATTAAACAATACGTAGTATCTGTGTACTGTCATCTGCCCCATGGGAACCGTCACCAAGAAACATCTTACACCTGTTTCTAGAACAACAGTAACATTACGAGGGCTGTCCTTTTTCAACAGGAACTCAGATGAAAGGATGAGATATTTACAGTGCATGCAGCCAATGACGCCATCGGCGCATGCACTCTGAAGGAACGGCCGCCCGTGCCGTTCCTTCAGAGCCCTCTGCCGTGAACGGCGGCTCCTGCGCGCATGCGCGGGAGTAATGTAATCGCTCCTCCGGCCAATCAGATGGCCGGAGGACGCGAACCAGGAAGGCCGGACATGTCAGCCGTCCTGTCACTGAGCGGGCGGCACTGCGGGGGCTTCGTTTTAAGGTAAGTACTTCATAATGAGCTAGTATGCAATGCATACTAGGTAATTCTGCCTTTGTCTTTACAGGTTTTTTCTCATTTTATTCAGAGGGTTTACTTCCTCTTGAAACCATGCAAGGGGTGGGGGGGGGGGGGGGGATTTCAGCATCACAGATCATTGGACTAGGAAATGGGTCCCATTGGACTTTTTTTTATAATTTAGAAAATAAACGGTCCTCAGCTAAACCTGCACTCTAATTCCCTTCACCACTCTTTGACCTCCAGTCAGAATGGGTTTTCCTGTTGGCAGAATGGATGGAACCAAAGTGTGCAGTGGGGGGGACATGGCGCCTGACATATCCAGCAATGTATCCGATGTGAAGATTCTGCCAGCAGTTTTGTTCTGCAGCCGAGCAAACATTCAAGAAGCAGGTGAGTATAAACTCGGGTTGCATCAATACCGAGTATTTTCCCACGTTCTCGTACTTGTGAAACGCTCTGATACTCAAAACCATTTGTTGTGCGCTTTGAGCCCATACAAAATGAACGGGCTCCAATCGCACTGCAAAGAATCGCATTTGAATAGGAATGTGGTGTGATTCCTGCCCGAATCGCATGCGGTTTCCCACGCTGCTCCTGTGTGAACCCTGGCATGTTAAAGCAATTTCAAGCTGGGTTCACACAGCAGCGGTGGGGGAAAACGGCATGCGATTCATACAGGAATCGCACCGCAATCCTGCTCAAAGCGCATACAATTCTTTGAAGTGTGATACATTTTCTATGGGCTCAAATCGCACAGCAAAGGTATCAGTACTCAGCGTCAGCGAGTACTTACCCGAAAGTATCAGTAGTCGCCGAAAAAAAAAAAAAACAGTATCTGTGCAACCCTAGTATAAACTGATCCCTCCCATGGATCGCCACACTATGGCCCTCCAGTGGTTGAGGAACTACAAGTCCCATCAGATCTCTGGGAGTCACACCTGTGGGTGTCAGAGAGGTTGCTTTATTAACCACTTGCCGACCAGCTGCCGCAGATGTACAGTGGCAGGTTCCCTCGAAACGCCGTACCCGTACATCGCTTCGTGGGAGCGATCGTGGGGACGCACACATGCCCCCATTTGCCAGCAGGGAAGCTGATCTGCTGGACCGGCGGCCGCGATTGCTGCTGGGCACCTGCTATCGCTCGCCGTGGAGACGGAACGGCGGTCTGCTGTTGTAAACACTGCAGACCGCTGTTCTGTCAGCAATCAATCTGTGTTCCTCTTATTTAGGAACGCCGGTCTCTGTGTTGATTCCATAAGCCCATACCCCTCACAGTTAGAAAGCACCCCCTAGGCATACATTTAACCCTTTGGTCACCCCTGGTGTTAACCCCTTCCCTGCCAGTGTCATTAGTACGGTGACAGTGCATATTTTTAGCACTGATTACTGTAGTAATGTCGCTGGTCCCCCCAAAAGTGTCAAAAATGTCAGTTAGGGGTCCGATCTGTCCGCCACAATGTCGCAGTCCTGCTAAAAATCGCTTATTGCCACCATTACTAGTAAAAAATGAATAAAAATGACATAAATCTTTCCCCTAGTTTGTAGACACAAAAACTTTTGCGCAAACCAATCAAAATACGCTTATTGGGATTTTTTTTACCAAAAATATGTAGCAGAATGCAAATTGGCCTAAAATGATGAAAAAATTTGATTTTTACATTTTTTACCATTGGGAATGTTATATAACAGAAAGTGAAAAATATTGTTTTTTTTTTTTCAGAATTGTCCCCCTTTTTTTGTTTATAGCGCAAAAAATAAAAATTGCAGAGGTGATCAAATACCACCAAAAGAAAGCTCTGTTTGTGGGGGAAAAAAGGAAATCAATTTTATTTGGGTACAGCATCGCACGACCGCGCAATTGTCAGTTAAACGAATGCAGTGCCGAATCGCAAATAATGGGCTGGCAGTGGTCATTAAGGGGTAAAATCCTCCGGTCCAGAAGTGGTTAAAGGCGAACAGACTCTGAAAGGGCAGTTGCCCCTGAGCTTGGTAAATGAGCAGAAGCTCTGCTGACTTCCATCCTCCAATCATGTGCAAGCAAAACTGTTTTTATTTAATTTTTCTTGCACGCGATTGGGTATTCTTTGTAAAGTGAAGCCTTGCCTTGGGGCAACTGCACAATGTTTTCCTTTAGTAAATCAACTCTTGCAGTGCCTTGTGGGGCTTGTAGTTCCTCAACAGCTGGAAGGACCCTAAAGATAAAAAAAAAATGTTTTTAAAAGAGACGTAAGAGGTTTTGCTTTTTTTCTTTTTTTTTATAATTATACTTACCTAGGTGGATGCAGCATCAGTCCCCCTGCGCCTCTAACACTGAGAACTGAGCGATCAAATGCCACCGATCGCTCGGTTCACAGAGTTCCCTGAGCAGAGACCTGGCAGCTGTTAGTAAACCCCCCCCCCCCCATCCCCCGCACTCACTGGAGCGCTGAGCTGTGGAGGGGGTGGGGAGTGGCCGGCTCTGGCTCTCAGAGGCATGCTGAGAGGCTGAGCTAGGTGTCGGTCCAGGCATGTGGGCGGATCCTGACCATATGGTCGCGATCTTGCCCGAGCCTGGACCGGCTCTGTGATGTCAGCCGGCAGCAGGCTTCAGCCTGCTGAAAATGGGTCACAGGAGTGCAGAATGAACTGCACCTCCTGTGATCCACAGGAGAAGTACAGCCAAACAGGTTTTCCCCATACTTCTCCTTTCATTTTGGACAGAGCAAGGGAAGGATTACAACTCCTGCCAAGTTTTACAGCCATCAGAGGCCCCAATGGTGACATTCCTTCATTTCCTCTCCCGGATAGCAGTAAAACCTGACAGGGGTTCTAACCCTTCGCCATTTTATGCAAAATAAAAAAAAAAAAAAAAGGTTTTGGGTACAAATACATTATATACAAATACTCTTAAAAACAGTAACAGAATTTATGCAAACGGGAAATGGTTGCAAAAAGGCTGTAGGAGATCTGCAACGCTGAGATATAACAAAGGATGAAACAACGGGATTAAAAAAAAAAGAAAAAAAGATTATGTATGATAAAAATATTTACCCAATATGTAAAACAAAAGCAATATAAAGTGCTACTGTGTGCTATAAGGTGCTACCGTGCAATAAAAATTAATGTGTGACTCAATAAGTGGTACTGAATAGAAACATCAGAAAAATTCATAAGAATCATAAACAAATCAATGTCCTTAGTGCAATTAAACTAAAAGTGCTCAATGAGTGCCGACACACAAATTGGTAATCCATCAAAGTGACTGGTGCTCAGTGTTTATCTCCAGCAAGCAATCCTCAGAATGCTACCACCACTTTCCGCCTTCGGGGGGCGCACTCACTGGTAGGTATTGAGTCCTTATTAAAAATAAGGAAAGTCAAAATGCCCTCAGAGTTGTGTCACAATCTCCTCTGCTGGTCTGATGCCTCTTGATGATATAGCGGGAACAGTATACCCAATGTGCTCATATATGGTTATAAGACATAAACCAGGGAAGCCATCATAGCGTAACACGTTTTTATTAAAAATCCCCAAATAACATAGAAAAGTAATGCACTTGCAAGTTTGGTGCCCTCCCCTGGCACCCGGAATGACCTCTATGAGCCCTGCTGTTTGGTGCCGCTATGGAGCCAGCGTGCAGAATTGACATGGTAACAGGAAGTCCCGCCTCTACGTATTTCATCACATCCAGGACTTCATCAGGAAGCAGGAGGACACTTTTCATGGGTGTTTTATGGTTATTCATCTAATTATTTATGATACACAGTGCATAGAGCAAGCTATGACGTCATTTAGTAAAGGTTATTATCTTAATCCATGTCTTTCTCAATTAAATAATAATCAATGTAGAAAAGGATCGACATGCAGAGAATCAAATCAGAAAAATTCATAAGAATTGTAAACCAATCAATGTTCTTAGTGCAATTAAACTAAAAGTGCTCAATGAGTGCCGACACACAAATTGGTAATCCATCAAAGTGACTGGTGCTCAGTGTTTATCTCCAGCAAGCAATCCTCAGAATGCTACCACCACTTTCCCCCTTCGGGGGGCGCACTCACTGGTAGGTATTGAGTCCTTATTAAAAATAAGGAAAGTCAAAATACCCTCAGAGTTGTTTCACGATCTCTTCTGTTGGTCTGATGCCTCTTGATGATATAGCGGGAACAGTATACCCGATTGTGCTCATATATGGTTATAAGACATAAACCAGGGAAGCCATCATAGTGTAACACGTTTTTATTAAAAATCCCCAAATAACATAGAAAAGTAACACACTCGCAAGTTTGGTGCCCTCCCCTGGCACCCGGAATGGCCTCTATGAGCCCTGCTGTTCGGTGCCGCTATGGAGCCAGCGTGCAGAATTGATAGGTTAACAGGAAGTCCCGCCTCTACGTATTTCATCACATCCAGGACTTCATCAGGAAGCAGGAGGACACTTTTCATGGGTGTTTTATGGTTATTCATCTAATTATTTATGATACACAGTGCACAGAGCAAGCTATGACTTCATTTAGTAAAGGTTATTATCTTGTTCCATGTCTTTCACAATGAAATAATACTCAATGTAGAAAAGGATCGACAAGCAGAGAATCAAATATTTAATACATAAATACTTTCTATATAATTATAAAATAATTCCAGATGTGGATATTATATAGTTACATTGTTCCAGCTTGGACCAAGGTAACTATATACCATACCTTGGCCTAAATGTGAAGCTTGGAGCCCAACTCTAAGCTAAAGAGGAGATTCTTCCCTTTGATCTTAGAAGACGGGGTGCCGGCGTCTTACTGTTATTATCCACAAAGTCACATGCAATAAAATGGAATGGATGCAGCTCTTCCAGGCAGCCCATGTGACATCAGCCTCAGCCTACGCTTCTCCACAAACCACGACCCCTGCTATATACAGTGAGGGGAAAAAGTTTTTCATCCCTCTGCTGATTTTGTACGTTTGCCCACTGACAAAGAAATGATCAGTCTATAATTTTATTGGTCGGTTTATTTTACCAGTGAGAGATAGAATAACAACAAAAAAAATCCAGAAAAACGCATTTCAAAAAAGTAATAAATTGATTTGCATTTTAATGAGTGAAATAAGTATTTGACCCCTTTTTATAACAAGACTTAGTACTTGGTGGCAAAATCCTTTTTGGCAATCACAGCGGTCAGACGTTTCTTGTAGTTGGCCACCAGGTTTGTCATTCAGGTTTGGAGGCTGACGTTTGGAAACTCAAACCTTCACCTCCCTCCACATATTTTCTATGGGATTAAGGTCTGGAGACTGGCAAGGCCATTTCGGGACCTTAATGTGCTTCTTCTTGAGCCACTTCTTTATTGCCTTGGCCGTGTGTTTTGGGTCATTGTCATGCTGGATTACCCATCCACGACCCATTTTCAATGCCCTGGCTGAGGGAAGGAGGTTCTCACCCAAGATTTGATGGTACATGGCCCCGTCCATTGTCCCTTTGATGCAGTGAAGTTTTCCTGTCCCCTTAGCAGAAAGACACCGCAAAGCATAATGTTTCCTCCTCCATGTTTGATGGTGGGGATGGTGTTCTTGGGGTCATAGGCAACATTTTTCCTCCTTCAAACACGGCCAGTTGAGTTGATGCCAAAGAGCTCGATTTTGGTCTCATTTGACCACAACACTTTCACCCAGTTCTCCTCTGAATCATTCAGATGTTCATTAGCAAACTTCAGACGGGCCTGTACATGTGCTTTCTTGAGCAAGGGGACCTTGCGGGCTCTGCAGGATTTTAGTCCTTCACGGCGTAGTGTGTTACCAATTGTTTTCTTGGTGACTATGGTCCCAGCTGCCTTGAGATCATTGACAAGATTCTCCCGTGTAGTTCTGTGCTGATTCCTCACTGTTCTCCTGATCATTGAAATTCCAAGAGGTGAGATCCTGCATGGAGCCCCAGACCGAGGGAGATTGGCAGTTCTTTTGTCTATTCTACTTGCGAATGATCGCACCAACTCCTGTCACCCTCTCACCAGCTGCTTGGCGAAGGTCTTGCAGCCCATTCCAGCCTTGTATAGGTCTACAATTTTGTCCCTGATATCTTTGGACAGCTCTTTGATCTTGGCAATAGTGGAGAGATTTGAAACTGATTGATTGCTTCTGTGGACAGGTGTCTTTTATACAGGTAACAAGCTGAGATTGGGAGCACTCCCTTTAAGTGAGTGCTCCTAATCTCAGCTTGTTACCTGTATAGAAGACACTTGGGAGCCAGAAATCTTGCTTATTGATAGGGGATCAAATACTTGTTTCACTCATTAAAACACAAATCAATTTTTTTTTTAATGCATTTTTTCTGGATATTTTTGTGGTTATTCTGTCGGTCACTGTTAAAATAAACCTACCAATAAAATTATAGACTGATCATTTCTTTTCAGCAGGGGAATCAAATACTTTTTCCCTCACTGTAGAGGGTATTGGGTGGGGGAACCTGTTTATTTCATTCTGGCACAATCCCCTCTGTAAACACAATTGGAAAGGGAAGTATTTCCCACAAATTCCCTAAAGTAGGGGATTCCGTGGGAGATGGCGATTTTAATGTGCCCGAGACAAGATAATTATTCAAAAACATTCCATATAAAATCAATACATTTTGTTTGTATAAAGCCTTAAAAACAAGAAATGCATAAATCATTTACAGGACATATTGTGTTTTATACATAGACATACAGTACATAAATCCACATTAGGTACAAATCCCAGCTGGTTAATGGATCGATGCGTTTCGCCCGAGACATGGGCTTCTTCAGGACCCATGTTTCAAATGTTTTTAGAGCTAGTAGCTTAGAAACCAAACGAAAAAAACACGATAGGGGTTAGGTACATGCATACTAAGTCTACATTCACACTAGTTCGACTTGTCAGGTGACTTGGCCAGCCTGACAAGTCACGCACCGTCGCGTCCCATAGTGTAGTACAGGAACGGTTCTAATAGGAGCGACACAAGTCGCTCAGACTTAGAAAAAAGGTCCTGTACTACTTTGGGACGACCTGGAGCGACTTGCATAGACATTCATTTTATGAAGTCCGTGCAAGTCGTGCCGAAGTCGCAGTGCACGCGACTTCACAGGTCGCCCCGAAAGTCGTGCCGCTTCAGTGTGTGAACCGGCACTTAAGTCTAAAGTGTGTCAAGATCCACAAAATTCATACTGTATGTATCAAAAGAGGGAACAAAAGAATCGCCATCAAGTGGAAGCCATATGATAGAGGTACAAGGAAGTGCAGGATAGGTGTAAAAAAAGGAACGAGAGAAAAAACTATGTGAAGCTTCCCAGCCCTTCTTACAGAGGGTCCCAACATAGGCTGGAACAACAATCCAAGCCTCAAACACCAATCATTTCAATAGAAAAACAATCTTTCGGGGACAAACAAGAGGGCCAAAACAGATCCTCCAAGTATGGGCTCCCAAGAGCAATGGCGGTGTCTTTCACAGCCAGCCCATGTGAAATGGAGATGAGGAATGGCCCCAGCCTACACTTCTCCACAAACCACACCCCCCTGCTGTGTTTCACCCTGCCCACTGGGGCTTAGTTAGAGGTCAATATAACTCTGTATATACCATACCCATGCAATCCCTCTAGACGCTGGAAATCACTGCATGGACACAGAGATCTAAAGAATGCAAAACATTCTCTGATTGGACAGGGTGGAGCAATGATGTCAAGATCTCCACCTCATACATGGCCTCAAGTCCATATTTAGTCAATGACATTGTCCAAATATGACCGTGTGACCATATCAGGTCAAGGAAGTCACCAGCATCCTGCCCTTTTGTTACGTGCAGCTGGGGGGGGGGGGGGTCTGAATTCTCCAGCCCCATCTGATTGGGCCAATGGTCTGTTATCATGCGACAGTTGGCCCAAACCTTAGCTCATTACTTATCTTTATCCAGCCACAGCTGAGCCCTGCTCCTCTTACTGCAGGTTTGCCGCTCTAACAGGTAAGGGCACAGCTGCACCAATCACTATCCTATATGAGCAAACAGGGGAACAGGGTGGGATAGACTCATCCAATTCAAAATAGTACACAGGGCTTACCTCACCCCATACCGGTTGCACAAAATACATGCCTCTCAACCCCAGGAGTGCTGGCGTTGCGGCCAGGAACCGGGTGACTTCATTCACATTTTTTGGTCCTGTCCTCACCTCTCTGCCTTCTGGTCTTCGGTGCTCCAGTTGATTGAAAAAGTCTCACTGATTCAGCTAGACCCTTCCCCGAGGATTTGTATACTGGGACTACTGGATGATTTGGTGCCGGGGGTGGCGGACCAGACGCTGTTGGGTCGGTTGCTTTTTTATGCCAGGAAAACTATTATTACGCTCCACTGGCGGCGGCGGACCCCACCCTTGGCGCTCCACTGGAGGAAATTGGTGAACTCAGTTCTCCCTCTCTACAAAGATACATATGCACACAGGGGAAGCGATAAAAAATATGATAGAGTTTGGGCCAGGTGGCTCTCTGATCCCTCCACAGCCGCAGGTGACTGATGTGGTTCTCAAGTCTTGCCCCTGAGCACTGGGGGGGTACAGCGTAGCCTCTTTGGGGCCTTCCCCGGGATCCTGGAACGTGGGAGCCTCACTGGTGGCCCTGATCGGGTTGCCGGATATTCGATTTGAAAGTGTTTGCCATGTTTGTATTTTACTTTCCCTTTTTACTTGTGTTTCATATGGACCCCTGTGCGGGTAATTTGCTTTACTTCTTGACTGTTTGGGTGGTGGCGCTGTGAAACATTGCACCTCGTTTGTTGTTGTTTTTTTTTGTATGTTTAAAACTTAATAAACAGATTTTCAAAAAAAAAAAAAAAACAGGGGAACAGGGTGGCACTTATTGCAGTCTTTTTTTCTTATATTGCCACCAAAAATCTGTTTTGTTATATTTTGTTTTAAAGATCCAATTTGAGGGGAAAAAAATAAAATTGGTCACTTGCCACACACACTTAAATAATAAAAACACAAAAGACCTGAAATTTGGGGCGAGCACAAACACACCACACACACACACGCAATGCAATAGTACAGTATAAAACAGAAGATCTTCTTCCTCATATAAAATATAATCCAAAACTGTGAAGGGAAGGGTTAAAACCTCAGCAGGTTGTAAATAGCAATATGGCCTCTGAAGACGTCATAGATGTTTGACGATACGCGTAAGGCGGACGTATCAGAGCTGAGCATGCTACACACCGCGGTTTTATCCATTGATGCTGTTATATGATGTCTACTATGTAAGTGCATTACTTTTTAATAAATGTATGTGCCTCCATGTACTTCACGATTGGTTGCCCCTCTGTCTTTTCTCTGACAGAGGGGCAGAGAATACGTCAAGGCAGATATTGATTGTTCAAGATGGGAGGTATGAAGGTCGTGCTACCATCCAGTTCTAGTTACAAAATCCCATCCTTGGTGTCAGGGAGTCTGCATAGTTGGTAATCCTTCGATTTACATGGCTGAAGGTGTGAATTGTCAATCTTGAAGTACATTCCTCACACTGATTAAAACTGATGAAAATGATCTCTATTGGGAAAAAGCCCCCCCCCCGAAAAAAAAAAAAAACAGATGGATCTATGAAAATTCTCATGTATCCAAGTTAAAGTTTAGCTAGTAGTAGTTAGTCACAATCAACTGGACTTGTTCTGTACTGTTGAAGACTTTCGTAGCTTCTCCAAGCCGCTTCTAATGGGCATCATGAAGATACGCCAACATTTATATCCACAGAGGTAGCCCTGAAACTTTAATCCAACCCCTGAGGAATGTGTCAAGTCAGATGTTAATTGTTCAAGTACAAGATGGGAGGTATGAAGGTTGTGCTACCATTCAGTTCTAGTTACATAATCCCATCCTCGGTGTCGAGTAGTCTGCATAGTTGGTAATCCTTCGATTTACATGGCTGAAGGTGTGAATTGTCAATCTTGAAGTACATTCCTCACACTGATTAAAATGATCTCTATTGGGAAAAAGACCCCCCCCCCCCAAAAAAAAAACAAAAAAAAAAAAAACAGATGGATCTGTGAAAATTCTCATGTATCCAAGTTAAAGTTTAGCTAGTAGTAGTTAGTCACATTCAACTGGACTTGTTCTGTACAGTTGAAGACTTTCATAGCTTCTCCAAGCCACTTCCAATGGGCATCATGAAGATACTCCAACATTTATATCCACAGAGGTAGCCCTGAAACTTTAATCCGACCCCTGAGGAATGTGTCAAGTCAGATGTTAATTGTTCAAGCACAAGATGGGAGGTATGAAGGTTGTGCCAACACCCTGTTCTAAATACATAATCCCATCCTTGGAGACAGGGAGTTGGCATAGGAGGTAATCCATCGATTTACATGGCTGAGGGTGTCAATTGTCAATCTTGAGGTACGTGCCTGACACTCATTAAAACTGATAAAAACCCCCCCAAAAAAATAAAAACAGATGAAGGTTCTCGTGTATCCAAGCCACAGTTTAGCTAGTAGTAGTTAGTCACATTCAACTGGACTTGTTCTGTAATGTTGT
This sequence comes from Pelophylax lessonae, assembly GCF_965119305.1. Lineage (NCBI taxonomy): Eukaryota > Metazoa > Chordata > Amphibia > Anura > Ranidae > Pelophylax > Pelophylax lessonae. The sequence goes on from NC_138769.1 coordinate 22,599,569, forward strand.
AGACTTTCCCAGCTTCTCCAAGCCACTTCTTTAGTTCTGAGGGTCAGGAAGATGCCCCAGTTATATCCACACAAGTAGCACCAACACCTTAATCCAGCCCCCATGGATTTTTTAGATGTTGATTGTCCAAATACAAGATGGGAGGTATGAAGGTTGTGGTACCACCCTGTTCTAATCACATAATCCCATCCTTGGAGACAAGGAAAATACCCCCAATTGTTTGGGACTATAAATGCCACTTAACACTGAAAAGAGTATACACCAAAGTATTAAAAAGAATCAATTTTTATTTATACACAAAGGAAAAATAAGTTGTACACTGAATGCATATTCCAAACAAGGAAATGACTGGATATACATCAAAATTTAAAATTGCATGCAAGAACAGACCATCCTCAGCGCAGAAGACTCCTAGGTACAGCTGGTGGAGAGAACCGGACAGGATCCTATGCGTTTCGGGTATAAAAACCCTTCTTCAGGGGTCAACCAGAGTTCAAAACACTAAGTGTGCCGAGGGGAGTCTTCGTATAGAGAGAATTGGCCTGTTAATTAAAACGGTAAGTATACCGAAAGAGGAATACCGAGTGTCTCCCATAGACATAGTTGTATTCAAAATTATTCAGCCCCCCAATGCTGTAAAGGGTTTTAGGGAATTTAGTGTACATTTGTAATTGTATTCAGAATGAAATCCTACAAGGACTTCTTAAAGAACCATATGCAACTAAAATTACATCAATTGGTTTTGTAATACAGTAGTAAATGTTTCTTTTGTGAATTCTTCATTGACACAATTATTCAACCCCTTAAAGACTACCACTCTGAAGAACAGAGGTTCATTAAAGTGTTTTCAATCAGGTATTGAAAACACCTGTGGATGTCAGGGAGCAGCAATAAAGCCTAATAAGCACCAATTAGGCAGCTTTAAAACGACTGTGATACTCAGCTCCTTCTAGACATTTACTGGTGTGGTTACAAACATGGTGAAGTCAAGAGAATGGTCCAGGAAGACAAGAGAAGAGGTGATTACTCTTCACAGGAAGGGCAATGGCTATAAGAAGATTGCAAAGATGTTAAACATACCAAGAGACACCATAGGAAGCATCATTCGCAAATTCAAGGCAAAGGGCACTGTTGAAACGCTACCTGGTCGTGGCAGAAAGAAGATGCTGACTTTGACTGCTGTGCGCTACCTGAAGCGTAGAGTGGAGAAAAGTCCCCGTGTGACTGCTGAGGAACTGAGAAAAGATTTGTCAGATGTGGGTACTGAAGTTTCTGCTCAGACAATACGGCGCACACTGCGTAATGAAGGCCTCCATGCCAGAACTCCCAGGCGCACCCCCTTGCTGTCTCCAAAGAATAAGAAGAGTCGACTGCAGTATAACAAAAGTCATGTGGACAAACCACAGAAGTTTTGGGATAGTGTTCTGTGGACTGATGAAACAAAATTAGAACTGTTTGGGCCCATGGATCAACGCTATGTTTGGAGGAGGAAGAACAAGGCCTATGAAGAAAAGAACACCTTGCCTACTGTGAAGCATGGCGGGGGGTCAATCATGCTTTGGGGCTGTTTTGCTTCTGCAGGTACAGGGAAGCTTTAGCGTGTGCAAGGTACCATGAATTCTCTTCAGTACCAGGAGATATTGGATGACAATGTGATGCAGTCCGTCACAAACCTGAGGGTTGGGAGACGTTGGACCTTTCAACAGGACAATGATCCCAAGCATACCTCCAAGTCCACTAGAGCATGGTTGAAGATTAAAGGCTGGAACATTTTGGAGTGGCCATCACAGTCACCAGACTTAAATCCGATTGAGAACCTCTGGTGGGACTTAAAGAAAGCAGTTGCAGTGCACAAGCCTAAGAATGTGACTGAACTGGAGGCTTTTGCCCATGACGAATGGGCGAAGATACCCGTAGATCGCTGCAAGACACTTGTGTCAAGCTATGCTTCACGTTTAAAAGCTGTTATAACTGTGAAAGGATGTTGTACTAAGTACTAAGATTGAATGTCACTTGGGGGTTGAATAAAACTGATAATGATGTGAGCATAGAAAAGACATTTGTGTTTATTTCACTATAAATGTTATGTTATATTTGTCTGACCTACACGTGCCTCTTTGATTTAATTGTAAGCGGGATGACTGAATGATCAAAATCAATGTCAAACTGGCCAAAACAATCAATTTCAGTGGGGGTTGAATAATTTTGAATACAACTGTAGTTCACTGGGTAAGAGAATGATGAAAGAGAAGCTGGCCTGCGTCTAGGATGCTCATGGGCGCCACAGTGATCCACTAGGTCCGAAGGAATCCCTACATATATATGTGGGTGCCTGTTATAAATGAGTATTTATCGTGGCTAGAGGTCAACAAAGTAAGGTAGGGGTGTCCATCCACTATCTGGAGTATTCCAAAGATGGAGGTATGTAGTCCTCTATGGGAGCTGGCGGCCTCTGCTAAATATAATCCCATCCTTGGTGTCAGGGAATCTGTATAGGTGGTAATCCTTCCATTTACATGGCTGAATGTGTGAATTGTCACCAGGTGTAGATGTTAAAATAGCATTATGTGTGGTAGACAGATGGTGCTAAAGTTACTCACCCCTGTTCTATGGTGGTTGTTAAATTCTGACATAGTTGGCCTTTTCACACCGCTTGTGAACCAGTGGTCCTCTGGTGGGAACCTTCGACACCATCTGTCTTTCACATTCTGTTCTTGGACAATCAGCATCTGCCTTGACGCATTCTATAGTGATTTGATTATGGTGTTTGTGCTACCTGTGTGGATATAAATGTTGTGGCATCTTCATGATGCTTGCTAGAGCTGAAGAAGTGGCTTGGAGAAGCTATGAAAGTCTTCAACATTACATAATATGTCCAGTTGAAAATGACCAACAACTACGAGATAAACCAGGGTTTCTCAGATAGGGTTCCCCCCCATTACTAAGGGTTCCTTGAGCAATGAGCAGATTCTGCCTCTCAGATAAGTTCCCACTGACACCATTGATCTTTTTCGCTATCTGTAAGGAGGTAATTCTTCCCAATGACCACAAGTGTAACTGACCATCACACTAACGCAAATATGTCAAACGCATTACCCATTGGCCAAATCCGGTCTGCCAGGCCTTGTTATGTGGCCCTCACAACCAGTTTTGCAGCCGGAATGGGGCGAAACTCCATTACGTGACCTCCAGCTCTCGATCTCTGCTCCCTGCCATCACTAATAAATACAGAAGCCTTCAGTGTTTACAAGGGACAGCTTTGCTCAGCAGTTCCTGGATGTAACAGATCCCCGCATGCACTTATGGTTGGGACAGATCTCCAGAGTGAGAGAATGATTTCCCTGCAAGGCGTGCCGCCTACACAGGGAGGTACTAGAGTTGGGCTACAAAGGAGAGCGTGAGAAAGCTTTGGGGGGGGGGGGGGGTGGTTTGGGGTTGCACACCTTGCACTCTGTACACAGCACACCCCTGAACTCTGTACTTTGTACATAATGCACTCCTGAACTCTGCACTCTGTACGGAGAGTACTCCTGAACCCTGTACTTACATAATGCACTCCTGAACTCTGCATTCTATACATAGCGTATTCCTAAACACTGAACTTTGTACAACATGCATGTCTGAACTCTACACTCTGTACCTAGCGTAATCCTGAACCCTGCACTCTGTATGTAGCCGAATCCTGAACTTAGTAACACACTCGTGAACCCTGCACTCCTAAACCCTGCACTCCCGAACCCTGCACTCTGTATGTAGCCTAATCCTGAACTTCGTAAGTAACACACTCGTGAACCCTGCACTCCCAAACCCTGCACTCTGTATGTAGCCTAATCCTGAACTTCGTAAGTAACACACTCGTGAACCCTGCACTCCCAAACCCTGCACTCTGTATGTAACGTAATTCTGAACCCTGCACTCTGTACATAACACATGCCTGCACTCTGTACATATTGAACAATATAATAGCGCACGCATACACAGAAAAAAAAGGTTTTCAAAGTTTGCAAGGCTATTTAAAAACACCTGCTCATATATTAAATATGGGGATTTAGTCACACCATATGGCCATACTGTGCTTAAGCCCACCACTACGTCAAAGTACCCCATTTTGGCCATATGGTGTGACTAAATCCGCATATTTAATATATATAAGAGCAGGTGTTTTTAAATAGCCTTGCAAACTTTGAAAACCTTTTTTTCTGTGTATGTGTGCGCTATTATATTGTTCAATATGTACAGAGTGCAGGCATGTGTTATGTACAGAGTGCAGGGTTCAGGAGTGCGTTATGTACAAAGTGCAGGGTTCAGAATTACGTTACATACAGAGTGCAGGGTTCGGGAGTGCAGGGTTCACTATTATATTGTTAAATTTGTATATTGGTCTTTTAGCAGCACCAACCAGAGAATTGTGCGTTTTTAGGGTGTGCCCCCCAATATCATTTTTGTTTCCTATATACCGTAGTCCTGACCAGACTTATGGGCGGAGCACCCCACTCTCCCACACCAAAACCTCATCAGCATGGTCCACCTGTAAGTAGATCCAGGAGGTGTCCCTTCATTGCAGTTTGAGCAGAGGAGTCTGCAGCCTGCAAACTTTTCCCATGACAGGAGTGAATATTGCCCTATGGTTTTGAGAAGTGGGATTATCTTCTCTATGATTAGTGTAGGACCCACTGAAAATGGGGTACTTTGACGTAGTGGTGGGCTTAAGCACAGTATGGCCATATGGTGTGACTAAATCCCCATATTTAATATATAAGAGCAGGTGTTTTTAAATAGCCTTGCAAACTTTGAAAACCTTTTTTTCTGTGTATGTGTGCGCTATTATATTGTTCAATTTGTATATTGGTCTTTTAGCAGCACCAACCAGAGAATTGTGAGTTTTTAGGGTGTGCCCCCCAATATCATTTTTTTTTTTTGCACTCTGTACATAACGCACTCTTGAACTCTGCACTTAGCGTAATCCTGAGCTCTGTATGTAACGTACTCCTGAACCCTGAACTCTGTATGTATCATAATCCTGCACTCCTGAACCCTGCATTCTGTATGTAGCGTAATTCTCAACCCTGCACTTTGTACAGAACGCACTCCTGAACCCTGCATTCTGTACATAACGCACTCCTACACTCTGTACATAACGCATTCCTGAACTCTGCACTCTGTACGTAGCATAATCCCGAACTCTGCACACTGTACATAACGCACTCCTGAACCTGCACTCTGTACATAACGCACTCCTACACTCTGTACATAACGCATTCCTGAACTCTGCACTCTGTACGTAGCGTAATCCCGAACTCTGCACACTGTACATAATGCACTCCTGAACCTGCACTCTGTACATAACGCACTTCTGAACTCTGCACTCTGTACATAACGCACTCCTGAACTCTGCACTCTGTACATAACGCACTCCTGAACTCTGCACTCTGTACATAACGCACTCCTGAACCTGCACTCTGTACATAACGCACACCTGAACTCTGCACGTAGCGTAATCCCGAACTCTGCACTCTGTACATAACGCACTCCTGAACTCTGCACTCTGTACATAACGCACTCCTGAACCTGCACTCTGTACATAACGCACACCTGAACTCTGCACGTAGCGTAATCCCGAACTCTGCACTCTGTACATAACGCACTCCTGAACTCTGCACTCTGTACATAACGCATTCCTGCACCTTGCACTCTGTACGTAGTCAAACAAATACAAAAGAGATTTCCAAGCTCAAATTTACCAACCAGCCTGCAACCAACCGAATTATCCTGTCTTACAATATGCGTTAAGAACAGGGGTTTAGTTGCACGCATTTGCAAAAACATGCGTAAGCTGCAGGCCCCGGCAAGGCATCCTGTTTTCTGCAGTCCCTAAATTCTGTGAGTCTCCACAATGGAAGCACATACATTTATAATAGCTAGGTAGGACACAGGTGAGCCTGGAAGGAGCCCAGCCCTCCTTAAAAGGTACAGGGGCACACTGAAAACCAAGCACATAGCACTATGGCAGCAAAAGGTGTATTGTTAGACAGGTTAATTCGGTTGGTCGCTGGCTGGTTGGTAAGTTTGAGCTTGGAAATCTCTTTGTATTTGTTTGACTATGTACAGAGTGCAAGGTTCAGGAGTGCGTTATGTACAGAGTGCAGAGTTCAGGATTACAGCCCTTCCAGTGCTCCTTGCTACAAAGACCAGTTATAGGTGGGGGCAGTGGCCACTTTTTTGTACTCTGTACATAGTGCACCCCAGATACAAACAACCCTTTAAAGGGCAACCATACAGCTGATGCGGCCAGCGATGAGATGGAGTTTGACACCCACCCCTGCACTAAAGTATTATGAGTTGTAGATAAAGTAATTTTTAGCAGGGGCTCCTTGAGACCGAAAAGTTATTTCAAGGGTTCCTCTGTGTTGAAATGGTTGAGAAAGGCGGAATTAAACTCTGACTCGGATACATAAGAAGAACCTTCACAGATCCACCAGGTGTCGGTGATACTTGTGTGGGTATAAATCAGGGATCCTCAAACTACGGCCCTTCAGCTGTTGCAGAACTACACATCCCATGAGGCATTGTAAGACTCTGACATTCACAGACATGACTAGGCATGATGGGAATTGTAGTTCCTGAACAACTGGAGGGCCATAGTTTGAAGACCCCTGATATAAATGTTGGTGTATCTTCCTACCTCTCATTAGAACTGAAGAAGTGGATTGAAGAAGCTTTGAAACACCTTCGATATTACAGAACAAACCCAGTTGAATGTGACCAACTACTTCTAGATATACCCTGACCTGGATATACGAGAACCTTCACAGACTCATCTGGTTTTGACTTTTGGGATCTTTTTTTACCCCCAATGGGGAGATTTCCCTTTACTTCCTGTCCCGTAGACACAACATGAAGCAAAAGGAGATCTCTCCAAAGCAAAGGAAGTGCCAAGCTTTGATGGCTCTGGTGACCACTGAAAATTTGAGATCTCCCATCAGTTTCAGTTCCACTTACAATGGTCACCAGGACAAATCCTGGAAGACCTGGGCTGAGAGGAAGTGGGCAGAATGATACTGTCCATCAGACTGAGGACTAGAGATCGACCGATTATCTGCACCACCGAGGTTGAGGTTACCAATATTGCCGATATTTTGGGAAATTGCTTGTATCGGAGTGATGCCTGCAGCTAGAGGCATCACCCCGGTACCGGCGTCCATAGCCGACGGTCGGCCGTCTTGTAATGGCAACTGATGCGGCTGAGAAGCCGCTCGGCTGTCATAACAAGGAGCGGGAGGGGACTTCCCCCCCCCCCCCCCCTCCCGCCGCCTTCCGTGGCTTGCCCGGGTCTCCCGTCCCAACCAGCCTGCACGGCCGCCGAAGACCCGATCAAAGCCACATTCGGCTCTGATCGGGTCTCCATGTAAAAAACCCAGAAGTGGTGTCATGACATCACTTCCGGGTACTCAGCGCCAAATCCAAAAAACTGGCAGCATTAAAAACAGCCAAACTTGGCGTTTTGAATGCTTTTCAGTGCAGAGGAGGGGTTTGGGGTCTTTTAGACCCCCAGATCCCTCCACAAGGAGTATCTGTAGAAAAAATATAAATAAAAAAAACCCCATTTTTTTACATGTCCGAAAATATTGGCCGATACCGATATCTGATGACCAAAATATCGATATGGGTATTAAAAAAACCATGTCGTTCGATCACTACTGAGGACATCTAGTGGCAGAAATAAAGAACTGCAGAAAAAAAATCTCTAAACATTTTCAGGTAAAGCTGGTTTTGTTATTCTGTGTATTAATGGGCTCAGGGCATGGCGTAAGCTCCAAACTTTCTGCATTTTCTGATAGATAACTTGGTACAAAACTAAAAGTTTTAGAATTAAATAGATTCTATTCCATGCACATCTAATACAAAAGTATGAAAGTTGTCAGTTGTACAGGGGACGGGGGAGGCACTTCGGGTGCAGAATTCCAGTTCAGAGTAAGTGGGAGAGAATCCTGATCCGGCTGTGGGTGACACCCAGGTGAGTGTCAGCTGGTGGGGTTGTCACCTGACGCTCGGTAGTCGGGGAGAATCTCGGCCACCCTCTTCCTGAGAGAAATCAGCCGCTCCTCCTTCATCCTCAGCTCTTTCATTCGTTTCGGGAATTGTCTCCATGTTCTGAAGGCTGAGCTGAGAATCCTCCTGAAATGTACACAATGAGATCATATCAGCAGAATATAGAGACACCGGTGACACCATGACTACAGGGGGGAATATAGACATCGGTGACACCATGACTACAGGGGGGAATATAGACATCGGTGACACCATCACTACAGGGGGGAATATAGACATCGGTGACACCATCACTACAGGGGGGGAATATAGACATCGGTGACACCATCACTACAGGGGGGAATATAGACATCGGTGACACCATCACTACAGGGGGGAATATAGACATCGGTGACACCATCACTACAGGGGGGGAATATAGACATTGGTGACACCATCACTACAGGGAGCAATATAGACATCGGTGACACCACCACTACAGGGGGGAATATAGACATCGGTGACACCATCACTACAGGGGGGAATATAGAGACACAAGTGACACCATCACTACAAGGGGGAATATAGACATCGGTGACACCATCACTAGAGGGAAGATATAGAGACACCAGTGACACCATCACTACAGGGGGGAATATAGACATCGGTGACACCATCACTACAGGGGGGAATATAGACATCGGTGACACCATGACTACAGGGGGGAATATAGACATCGGTGACACCATGACTACAGGGGGGAATATAGACATCGGTGACACCATGACTACAGGGGGGAATATAGACATTGGTGACACCATGACTACAGGGGGGAATATAGACATCGGTGACACCATGACTACAGGGGGGAATATAGACATCGGTGACACCATCACTACAGGGGGGAATATAGACATTGGTGACACCATGACTACAGGGGGGAATATAGACATCGGTGACACCATGACTACAGGGGGGAATATAGACATCGGTGACACCATGACTACAGGGGGGAATATAGACATCGGTGACACCATCACTACAGGGGGGAATATAGACATCGGTGACACCATCACTACAGGGGGGAATATAGAGACACAAGTGACACCATCACTACAAGGGGGAATATAGACATCGGTGACACCATCACTAGAGGGAAGATATAGAGACACCAGTGACACCATCACTACAGGGGGGAATATAGACATCGGTGACACCATCACTACAGGGGGGAATATAGACATCGGTGACACCATCACTACAGGGGGGAATATAGAGACATCGGTGACACCATCACTACAGGGAAGATATAGAGACATCGGTGACACCATCACTACAGGGGGGAATATAGACATCGGTGACACCATCACTACAGGGGGGAATATAGACATCGGTGACACCATCACTACAGGGAAGATATGGAGACACCAGTGACACCATTACTGCAGGGGGGGGGATATAGACATCGGTGACACCATCACTGCAGGGGGGGATATAGACATCGGTGACACCATGACTACAGGGGGGAATATAGACATCGGTGACACCATGACTACAGGGGGGAATATAGACATCGGTGACACCATCACTACAGGGGGGAATATAGACATCGGTGACACCATCACTACAGGGGGGAATATAGAGACACAAGTGACACCATCACTACAAGGGGGAATATAGACATCGGTGACACCATCACTAGAGGGAAGATATAGAGACACCAGTGACACCATCACTACAGGGGTGAATATAGACATCGGTGACACCATCACTACAGGGGGGAATATAGACATCGGTGACACCATGACTACAGGGGGGAATATAGACATCGGTGACACCATCACTACAGGGGGGAATATAGACATCGGTGACACCATCACTACAGGGGGGAATATAGACATCGGTGACACCATCACTACAGGGGGGAATATAGAGACACAAGTGACACCATCACTACAAGGGGGAATATAGACATCGGTGACACCATCACTAGAGGGAAGATATAGAGACACCAGTGACACCATCACTACAGGGGGGAATATAGACATCGGTGACACCATCACTACAGGGGGGAATATAGACATCGGTGACACCATCACTACAGGGGGGAATATAGACATCGGTGACACCATCACTACAGGGGGGAATATAGACATCGGTGACACCATCACTACAGGGGGGAATATAGACATCGGTGACACCATCACTACAGGGGGGAATATAGAGACATCGGTGACACCATCACTACAGGGAAGATATAGAGACATCGGTGACACCATCACTACAGGGGGGAATATAGACATCGGTGACACCATCACTACAGGGGGGAATATAGACATCGGTGACACCATCACTACAGGGGGGAATATAGACATCGGTGACACCATCACTACAGGGAAGATATGGAGACACCAGTGACACCATTACTACAGGGGGGGGGGGATATAGACATCGGTGACACCATCACTGCAGGGGGGGATATAGACATCGGTGACACCATCACTACAGGGGGGAATATAGACATCGGTGACACCATCACTACAGGGGGGAATATAGACATCGGTGACAACATCACTACAGGGAAGATATGGAGACACCAGTGACACCATTACTACAGGGGGGGGGGATATAGACATCGGTGACACCATCACTGCAGGGGGGGATATAGACATCGGTGACACCATCACTACAGGGAAGATAAAGAGAAACCAGTGACATAATTTATACGGGGGGGGGGGGGGGGTATAGACATCAGTGACACCATCACTACAGGGAAGATATAGAGACACCAGTGACATCATCACTACAGTGGGGGAATATAGACATTGGTGACACCATCACTACATGGGGGAATATGGAGACACCGACACCAGTGACACCATCAATACAGGGGGAAAATGGTGATACCAGTGCACAAAGCAAGGTCCATAAAGACATGGATGAGTGAGTTTGGGGTGGAGGAACTTGACTGACCTACACAGAGTCCTGACCTCAACCTGACAGAACACCTTTGGGAGGAATTGGAGCGCAGACTGTGAGCCAGGCCTTCTCTCCAACATCCGTGCCTGACCTCACATATGCGCTTCTGGAAGAATGGTCAAACATTCCCATAGACACACTCCTAAACCTTGTGGACAGCCTTCCCAGAAGAGTTGAAGCTGTTATAGCTGCAAAGGGTGAGCCAACTCAATATTGAACCCTACGGACTAAGACTGGGATGCCATTAAAGTTCATGTGCGTGTAAAGGCAGGCGTCCCAATACTTTTGGTAATATAATGTATGTCTAGAATATACATATCCTGGGTGTACTTATTTTTTGGGGGGAGGATAGAAAGCCCCGCCCACCTCTGGCTGTGCTCCGCCGCTATCCTTTGCTTCTCCCACATGGAAATCTTTTCCTCCTGTGTCCGGTCCAGCCAGGCGACAAACATCTTTCTCCGCAGATTGGTCTGATAGCGCCGCTGTGCCCGCTCCTCCTGGACAGACAGGTAGTCCTTGTACTGGAAGACAAATAGGTCTTGTTAAGGGGAATGTAGTGTAGACACACTGTCACCTTATATACAGATCACTGATCCAGCACTGCTTCCTCCTCCACTATATGACAAGACACACACTGTCACCTTATATACAAATCACTGGTCTAGCACTGCTTCCTCCTCCAATAAAAAGACACCAGTCTGGTAGTATGCAGATCACTGGTCTAGCATTGCTTCCTCCTCCAATGAAAAGACTCCCTGTCTGGTTGTATACATATTATTGTTCTAGCACTGCTTCCTCCTCCAATGAAAAGACACCCAGTCAGGTAGTATACAGATCACTGGTCTAGTACTGCTTCCTCCTCCAAAGAAAATACACCCTGTCCGGTTATATACATATTATTTGTCTAGTACTGCTTCCTCCTCCAATGAAAGGACACCCTGTCAGGGTATATACAGATCATTGGTCTAGCACTGCTTCCTCCTCCAATAAAAAGACACCCAGTCAGGTTATATACAGATCACGGTTCTAATACTGCTTCCTCCTCCAATGAAAAGACCCCCTGTCAGCTTAAATACAGATCATTGGTCTAGCACTGCTTCCTCCTCCACTATCTGACAAGACACAGACTGTCAACTTATATATCATTTACTGGTCTAGCACTGCTTCCTCCTTCACTATCTGACAAAGCACACACTGTCACCTTACATACAGATCACTGGTCTAGCACTGCTTCCTCCACACTGTCACCTTATATACAGATCACTGGTATAGCACTGCTTCCTCCTCCACTATATGACAACACACAAGCTGTCAACTGATATATAGATCACTGGTCTAGCACTGCTTCCCCCAGCGTGACCTTATATACAGATCATTGGTCTAGCACTGCTTCCTCCTCCAATGAAAAGACACCCTGTCAGCTTATATACAGATCATTGGTCTAGCACTGCTTCCTCCTTCACTATCTGACAAAGCACACGCTGTCACCTTACATACAGATCACTGGTCTAGCAATGCTTCCTCCTCCTCTATCTGACAAGACACACACTGTCACCTTATATACAGATCACTGAACCAGTACTGCTTCCTCCTCCACTATATGACAAGACACACACTGTCACCTTATATACAGATCACTGAACCAGTACTGCTTCCTCCTCCACTATATGACAAGACACACACTGTCACCTTATATACAGATCACTGAACCAGTACGGCTTCCTCCTCCACTATATGACAAGACACACACTGTCACCTTATATACAGATCACTGAACCAGTACGGCTTCCTCCTCCACTATATGACAAGACATACACTGTCACCTTATATACAGATCACTGGTCTAGCACTGCTTCCTCCTCCACTATATGACAAGACACACACTGTCACCTTATATACAGATCACTGAGCCAGTACTGCTTCCTCCTCCATTAAATGACAAGACACCCTGTCATCTTATATACAGATCGCTGATCCAGTACGGCTTCCTCCTCCACTATATGACAAGACACACACTGTCACCTTATATACAGATCGCTGGTCTAGCACTGCTTCCTCCTCCAATGAAAAGACACCCTGTCAGGGTATATACAGATCATTGGTCTAGCACTGCTTCCTCCTCCCCTATCTGACAAGACACACAGTGTCACCTTATATACAGATCACTGGTCTAGCACTGCTTCCTCCTCCCTTACAGTATCTGACACGGCACACACGGTCACCATAAATATGGATTACATTCTATTATCTCCCACTAGCCACTTAATTGTGTGTATATGGTCTAGTAGAGGAGTGTAGCCCATAGGAGAGGAGCACTGTCTTAGTGTCCAGCCTCCTATAGGCAGGGCCCCAATCATCTGCTGCCTCCCCCTAATAACAATCTCCATAAACGCTGATTCCCAGGTAAAATGATGTCCCCTGAACCCACCTTTAACCAGCTGCGAAAACTCCTCCGTAATAGGATTGTAGCCCATAGGTGATCTGCCCGTCGCCTCTTCTCAGCGGCAATCTCTCTGACAACGTGTGACCAGGCCTGCAGGGATCTTCTCAGGAGAGCAGAATGGTGATGGGAGTCCGCCCGCTAAACACATCAATAACACTAATTATTTCGAGAATGCATTTTATACACAGAAAGCTCACTTTAGTAGCGATGACGAGCTGCATAACATTTAGGCCCCCGTTCACCTAAAGGTCACGTGACTTGCAGCAATGCCTGTGTAATGTTGAGGTCTAGGGACCTCAAGATGCATCAAAGTTGGACCAAAGTAGTCCAGGGACAACTTTGAAGTGGCACAGATATGAATGGTACTCATTGGAAATCATGGATTAGGACTTATCATGCGACTTTGCAGTCCCCAAGTCACAGGACAAGTCCCACAAGTGTGAAAGGGGCCTCAGTATAGCCCAGAAAATCTCTTCCTCCGTTTATAAAGTTAGACGTGTCACCTATTTCCAGATTCCCCTACATGTGCTCATACATTTCTTGCAGCCTTCTCTACAATATTATATTTATGTTGCATTAATCTCTCACAACCCAACCTCCCAACATGGTCATGTGACTTACAATAATCTCTCACAACCCAACCTCCCAACATGGTCATGTGACTTACAATAATCTCTCACAACCCAACCTCCCAACATGGTCATGTGACTTACAATAATCTCTCACAACCCAACCTCCCAACATGGTCATGGTGACTTACTGTAATCTCCCACAACCTAACCTTCCAATTCTGTCATATTGATATTACTTTACCTCCTATAATCTAATCTCCCACAACCTAAACTCTCAGCACTGCCATGGTGACCTGCCTCAATCTCTTACAACCTAACTTGCAGTTCTGCCAAGGTGTCATGCCTCAATGTTCTACAACCTAACCTCATGGCACTGCCAGTCACATGCTTCAATTTCCTACAACCTAACCTCAAAGCACTTCCAGTATTACACCCCACAATCCCCTACAACCTAACCTCAAAGTACTACCAGTATTACACCCCATAATCCTCTACAACCTAACCTCCAGGTAATGCCAGTATTACACCCCACAATCTCCTACAACCTAACCTCAAAGTACTTCCACGATTACACCCCATAATCTACAACCTAACCTCCAAGTACTGCCAGTATTACACCCCACAATCCCCTACAACCTAACCTCCATGTACTGCCATTATTATACTCCACAATCTCCTACAACCTAACCTCAAAGTACTGCCAGTATTACACCCCACAATCTCCTACAACCTAACCTCCATGCACTGCCAGTATTATACCCCACAATCCCCTACAACCTGAACTCAAAGTACTTCCAGTATTACACCCCACAATCTCATACAACCTAACCTCCAAGTACTGCCAGTATTACACCCCACAATCTCATACAACCTAACCTCCGAGTACTGCCAGTATTACACCCCACAATCTCCTACAACCTGAACTCAAAGTACTTCCAGTATTACACCCCACAATCTCATACAACCTAACCTCCAAGTACTGCCAGTATTACACCCCACAATCTCATACAACCTAACCTCCGAGTACTGCCAGTATTACACCCCACAATCTCCTACAACCTGAACTCAAAGTACCGCCAGTATTACACCCCACAATCTCCTACAACCTGAACTCAAAGTACTTCCAGTATTACACCCCACAATCTCATACAACCTAACCTCCAAGTACTGCCAGTATTACACCCCACAATCTCATACAACCTAACCTCCGAGTACTGCCAGTATTACACCCCACAATCTCCTACAACCTAACCTCAAAGTACTTCCAGTATTACACCCCACAATCTCCTACAACCTAACCTCCATGTACTGCCAGTATTACACCCCACAATCTCCCACAACCTAACCTCAAAGTACTGCCAGTATTACACCCCATAATCTACAACCTAACCTCAAAGTACTTCCAGTATTACACCCCCACAATCTCCTACAACCTAACCTCAAAGTACTGCCAGTATTACACCCCACAATCCCCTACAACCTAACCTCCATGTACTGCCAGTATTACACCCCACAATCTCCTACAGCCTAACCTCCATGTACTGCCAGTATTACACCCCACAATCCCCTACAACCTAACCTCCAAGTACTGCCAGTATTACACCCCACAATCCCCTACAACCTAACCTCCAAGTACTGCCAGTATTACACCCCACAATCCCCTACAACCTAACCTCCAAGTACTGCCAGTATTACACCCCACAATCTCCTACAGCCTAACCTCCATGTACTGCCAGTATTACACCCCACAATCCCCTACAACCTAACCTCCAAGTACTGCCAGTATTACACCCCACAATCTCCTACAGCCTAACCTCAAAGTACTGCCAGTATTACACCCCACAATCTCCTACAGCCTAACCTCCATGTACTGCCAGTATTACACCCCACAATCCCCTACAACCTAACCTCCAAGTACTGCCAGTATTACACCCCACAATCTCCTACAGCCTAACCTCAAAGTACTGCCAGTATTACACCCCACAATCCCCTACAACCTAACCTCCATGTACTGCCAGTATTACACCCCACAATCTCCTACAACCTAACCTCCATGTACTGCCAGTATTACACCCCACAATCTCCTACAGCCTAACCTCCATGTACTGCCAGTATTACACCCCACAATCCCCTACAACCTAACCTCCATGTACTGCCAGTATTACACCCCACAATCTCCCTCAACCTAACCTCAAAGCACTTCCAGTATTACACCCCACAATCTCCTACAGCCTAACCTCCAAGTACTGCCAGTATTACAAAATTAATTGATAATCCTGCGAGCTAAGTAGGTCTAGCACTTTCTTATGAATATTGCAGCGAGCACAGCACTCTCTCTAAAGTGTATATGATCACAAGCAGATAAAAATAATGCCGCGCAACATTAAGTGCTCTACAAACATATGTGTGTATATGTGCAAAATATAATCAATGGGTATAAAAAATGACATATGTAAAGTGCATTCAATCTTAATATGGTAACACTAAAAAGATATTAAAGTACATTGCCTATCTGTAGTGAAATTCAATCATCAAATATAAAGTGCATAACGTGCCAATATAATCAACAGTAAATGAGTGATTATAGAATATTATAACGAAAAAAAATGTTGGTGCTAACCAAAAAAACCTGCGCAAAAGGATATTATTTGACAACAGGAAATTCTCAATAAATGAACAAGTGAAAATAAATTGTAAATTATATTTGCTTCCAGGAATTTCTTCCACGCTGCGAGCCGCAATATGAACGTGAAAACTTGAAAGATTGATAACAAAAGGTGAGTATTGCGCTCAGCAATCAATTCTCATTAAAAAGTGCTATAGTGCATAAGTGCATGTGTGATTGGTCACAATCTGGCAATATGCAAATACAATAAATGTACAAATAAATAATAACATAAATAATAAACTAAAAAATCCTTAAAGTGCTCTGTGCAAACTGTGCAAACTTATGTCTTCAGCAGTCTTGGACTTGATGGGAAACCTCCACCACAAACACCTCCACCCAGTGGTCAGATAGTATACTCCTTACCAGAATGCGATGACCCCTTAATTACAGGGGGTCAAAACCGGCATTTAACTCCACACTGGCTCAAGATTATCCTCATCGCTGTCATCACATCAAAGGGTTTTTTGCCCCAATGCCTTAACAAGGTTCCGGATCTCCGGACATCATGGTGCATTATAGTTAAGCCCCTCGTCTAGTTTCAAACAGCACGCCTTCTCACTACGCAAACCAGCCCAGGTACACACTGCAGACCTGGGCGTAGCCAGGTGTTTTTGTTCTGCCTAATCCTACTCCTGGAGGAGGCAATATAACCCAGTAGTAAGGATTTATGGAGTGCTGTGTCCGTCAATGAACGAAAGAGAATTAATTTTTTTATTTTAAGGTTTAAAACTTTTTTTAAATGTATTTGTTTTTTTCCATGACTTTATTGCTATCACATTGGGGAACAATAGCCTAGCATAGAGGTGACCGAATCTCTTTATGAGACATGCAGGGTCTATTAGTCATACCCGCCATTTCCTGCCCTTGAGCTCCCACCACCCTTCCTAGCGACACCCGCTGTGACCATGCCGGGCCCGCAGGTGGGAAAGCGAAGCCTGGTGAACATGGCGGGTGGTTGCATGGTGGCAGGAGGCACAGCGCTCAGCTTGTGGAAGTGATCAGCGACTTCACAGTGGCTTGTATCACTTCCAAATTCAAAGCCGAGAGACGGCTTGTTAAAAGCACATCTGAAACATGTTAAAAATCCGAATCCCCAGCAAGTGGGTGGGGATTAAGATTTTACCCCCCACATCCTGGCGCCCTAAGGCGGTTGCCTAAACCACCCTTATGATTGCATTGCACCAGCCCTTTATGAATTACTTTGTTATGTTTAGTAATGACAAAGTTAGGTCCATAGCAGAAATGTAAAAACTGTTCTGGTTCTGGTCCATAGGGGGTGTTCTGGTGTGAGAGGGGATGTGATTAAACAATCTGTTTCAGATTTATTCTGGGACATCTCTCCATAGAGATACAGTAATATAAGTGCACCATAGTGGGGTGCTCTCCCTGGTTGCCATGTCCATACCTCCATGTTTTGTTGGGCCTGAGCCATAAGTTTCTTCCAAGGCTCCAGGCCGTGGGACCTCAGCAGCGCCCGCTTGTAGTGTGACAGCGCCACCTCCTGGAGCTCCTTCTCTCTCTGCAGCCGCTTTTGTTTCTCCTCCTCTTTCTGGTGAATACATTAAATATTAAAGCAGCATTATGACTTCCTCTTTTTTCACTTTCCACCAAGGAAACCTGTTGGCATCAAGTATTTTTTTCAAAATATGTCCCCAATTGCGTATGTTTGGTAGCCATAACAGCCACTCACTGCTTATGGCTCAATGGCAATTCCCTGAACTTCCAGGATGGAAAAGCGGGAAGCCTGCACTGTGGATGTCATATAATGGTCACAGAGCATTGGGAGTACATGGTCTTTTATCCCCAGTGATAACACAGAGCATGCATACCCCTGTCCCGAGCCCCTCCCACATCAGGAGTACATAGTCCTTCATCCCTGCTGATAACAGCACATGCCACTCCCCATGTCCCGAGCCCACCCACATCAGGAGTACATGGTCCTTCATTCCTGCTGATAACAGCACATGTGTACTCCTGTCCTGAGCCCACCCACATCAGGAGTACATGGTCCTTCATCCCTGCTGATAACAGCACATGTGTACCCCTGTCCTGAGCCCACCCACATCAGGAGTACATGGTCCTTCATCCCTGCTGATAACAACACATGTGTACCCCTGTACCAAGTCCCCCCACATCAGGAGTACATGGTGCTTCATCCCTGCTGATAACAGCACGTGTGTACCCCTGTCCTGAGCCCCCCCCTACATCAGGAGTACATGGTCCTTCATCTCTGCTAACAGCACATGCAAACCCCTGTCCTGAGCCCACCCACATCAGGAGTACATGGTGCTTCATCCTGCTGATAACAGCACATGTGTACCCCTGTCTCGAGCCCACCCACATCAGGAGTACATGGCCCTCCATCCCTGCTGATAACAGCACATGTGTACCCCTGTCCCGAGCCCACTCACATCAGGAGTACATGGCCCTCCATCCCTGCTGATAACAGCACATGTGTACCCCTGTCCCGAGCCCACCCACATCAGGAGTACATGGCCCTCCATCCCTGCTGATAACAGCACATGCGTACCCTGTCCTGAGACAACCCACATCAGGAGTACATGGTTCTTCATCTTTGCTGATAACAGCACAAACGTACCCCTGTCCTGAGCCCACCCACATCAGGAGTACATGGTCCTTCATCCCTTCTGATAACAGCACATGTGTACCCCTGTCCAGAGCCCCCCCTACATCAGGAGTACATGGTCCTTCATCCCTTCTGATAACAGCACATGCAAACCCCTGTCCTGAGCCCACCCACATCAGGAGTACATGGTGCTTCATCCCTGCTGATAACAGCACATGCAAACCCCTGTCCTGAGCCCACCCACATCAGGAGTACATGGTGCTTCATCCCTGCTGATAACAGCACATGCAAACCCCTGTCCTGAGCCCACCCACATCAGGAGTACATGGCCCTTCATCCCTGCTGATAACAGCACATGCAAACCCCTGTCCTGAGCCCACCCACATCAGGAGTACATGGTCCTTCATCCCTGCTGATAACAGCACATGCAAACCCCTGTCCTGAGCCCACCCACATCAGGAGTACATGGCCCTTTATCCCTGCTGATAACAGCACATGCATACAAGGCAGGAACAGGCAAGTAGAAAATTTCTAAAGCACAATGCAAAAAAGTGACTGTCTGCAGACAGAAAGAAGTGCAAAATATTGTAAGTCCTGTAGGAACTGTGGCAATGTCATGGCCATTGATTGCATAAAGATTTTCCAACGTGCTGAGAAATCTCTTTCTGCAATCACTTTAACACTTGCAATGGCTCATTACTGCATCAATGTATGGCTGGATGTTTCAAGTGATTCTTCTCCATGCTGGACCATGCAGGATGTCACACTACACACACAGCTGAATGATCAGAGGAAGGACACCCCCCTCCCCCCCCCCCTCCTACCTACCAGCGATGGGATCACTGGAACTTAGACAGGAAGACATCAAAGTGCAAAGGCAACTCTGGGCTCTCTGATTGGAATGCTCAAAGCAAAGTTTCAGTTAATCTCATTTACAGCCAATATACTCTCTGGAAGGATCAGATGACATATAATAATCACATTACTTATTTATATAGAATCATATGACATAGTAATGACAGGGATACCAGCTTCTGCAGTCTCCTCTCCTCTCTCTTCTTCTCCAGCTGGGCTTCTCTCTCTGCTGCCTCCATCTGTACCCGCTGCTCCTCTGCTGCCCTCAGCTGGGCCTACAAGGAATCACAGTCACAGCACATCAGGTCATACACTTGTTACTACAGGAAGAGAACGTGTTGTTTTTTACTTATTTATAGTATTTAGGGCTACCAACAACTATGAAGTACAAGGACCGCGCCTGACATGACACAAACTGATTAGATACAGTGGGTATAGAAAAGAATCAACCCCCCCCCCTTTAAAAAAATCACATTTTGTTGCTTTGCAGCCTGAAATAAAGACAGACACAGTTTTTGTTTTTATCCAGCTGTATTTATTTAGTGCAATTTATAACATCCAAGTAAAAAATAGAACACCAACATGTTAGAAAAAAAATAAAAATCAAAAACCAAATTGCTGAGTGAAAAAGGATCACCCCCCCCCCCCTCCCTCTCTCTTGCTTTAATCCCAGCCTTTAGTGTGTTGGGATTTGTCTCCATTAACATTGCACATCTAGACTTTGCAATATTTGCCCGCTCTTCTTTGCAGAACTGCTCAGGTTCAGTTACATTTGATGGTGACCGTTTGTGGACTGCAGTCTTCAAGTCATTCCACAGATTTTTAACCACTTCATATGACGTCCTGGGCTTTAAGTGGAGATATCTGAATGATGGATGCAGCTGCAGGCATCATTCAGATATCTTTTTTTTCAGCCAGTGATTCCCTTCACCATAAGAACAATCATAGCGGCTGTTCAGCAGCTTGATCATTCTTACAGGCGGCGGGAGGGGACATCGGGAGGGGACATCCCCCCCCCCCACTCCCGCCGCCCTCTGGTGCTTCTACCAGCTCGCTTGTGCGATCAGCAAGCCGGAGAAGGAATCCGCCGGCGGCAGAAGTACACCATAGAGACTGCGAAGACCAGATGGTCCCCGGCAGTCTGACTCACGGAGGCTTGGGAGCGATGTTATAGTCACTCCTGGCCTGGCAGTTGTCAATACTGCTGTGATCTCGGTTGGATAGCCAAGATCTTTGTTTTTTGTTTTTTTTTGGATTTCAGGCTTTTTAGCCTGTAGGAGAGATCTGAGGCCTGATTAACCCCAGATTTCTCCATAAAGAGGACCTGTCATGTACTATTCCTATTACAAGGGATGTTTACATTCCTTGTAATACGAATAAAAGTGATCAAAAAAAAAAAAGGGAAAGTGCAAAAATAAAAATTAAAATAAGCAATAAAATTAAAGTGCCCCCGTGCTTGCATGCAGAAGCGAATGCATACATATGTCACGGCCACATATGTAAACGGCGTTCAATCCATACAAGTGAGGTATCACCCCAAACATTAGAGCGAGAGCAACAATTCTAGTTCAAGACCTCATCTGTAACTCTAAACTGGTAACCTATAAAAAATTTTAAAGCGTTGCCTATGGAGATTTTTAAGTACCGAAGTTTGGCGTGATTCCGTGCGCAATTTTAAAGCGTGACATATTAGGTATCAATTTACTCGGCGTAACATTATCTTTCACATTATAGAAAAAATTGGGCTAACTTTACTGTTTTGTTTAATTCATAAAACTGTTTTGTTTTTTTTAAATAAAAATGCTTTTGAAAAATGTCTACGCAAATACCCTGTGACATAAAAAGTTGCAATGACCGCCATTTTATTCCCTAGGGTCTCTGCTAAAAAAAAAATATATAACATGTTTGGGGGTTCTAAGTAATTTTCTAGCAAAATAATGATTTTTACATGTAGGAGAAATGGCCCAGTATGGAAGTGGTTAATGGGGCTTAAGCCTGGGCTCTGACTTTTTATTTATTTTATTTTTTTACATGTTGGTGTTATAACTTTCACTTGGGTGTTATAGATTGTACTGAGTAAATACAGATGGATAAAACAAAAACTGTGTCTGTCTTTATTGCAGGCTGCAAAGCAATGAAATGTGATTATTTTAAAAAGGTGGGGGGTGATTCTTTTCTATACCCACTCTAGATTAGGTAGGTCTGCTGACACCCAATCTGACCAGATCCGATGCAAACAGGCGGATGGCCATACGTTCGCCATCCCCCAGCGGGTCGGTTCGGATGAAAATGGACATGCTGTTCATTTTCATCTTATCTCCCCATAAAGGAGAGCGGGACTCTGACAGCTCTGTCTCTGTACAGTGAGGGGAGGTGGACCTGTCATCCGCCTGCTCAGTGGGGATCAACAGAGCGATCCCTGCTTAGCTAGCGGAGTACGCCGAGCGGATCCGCCCTGTGTGAAAGGGGCCTAATACGACTCCATTTATATCCTCCCTGGTTTGAAGTGGTGGGGAGCATGCTGGTAGGAGTCACCCACAATACACAAGGCCATTGGACATGTGGGCCTGGCATGGTGGCAGTCTTTCCATTGGACATGCTGGCCTGGCATGGTGGCAGTCTTTCCATTGGACATGCCAGCCTGCCATAGTGGCGGTCTTTCCATTGGACATGCCGGCCTAGCATGGTGGCAGTCTTTCCATTGGACATGCCGGCCTGGCATGGTGGCAGTCTTTCCATTGGACATGCCGGCCTAGCATGGTGGCAGTCTTTCCATTGGACATGCCGGCCTAGCATGGTGGCAGTCTTTCCATTGGACATGCCGGCCTGGCATGGTGGCAGTCTTTCCATTGGACATGCCGGCCTGGCATGGTGGCAGTCTTTTCATTGGATATGCCGGCCTGGCATGGTGGCAGTCTTTCCATTGGACATGCCGGCCTGGCATGGTGGCAGTCATTCCATTGGACATTCCGGCCTGGCATGGTGGCAGTCTTTCCTTTCACTGGTAAACACAGTAATTCCACATCAAGCCGGGGGTCTGTGTAGTGTACAGCTGTGGTTCTGTGACCACCCCAGGTACATCCAATGCTGGAGAATTGTCCCATACGGTTCACATAAACAGCATATAAGACTTACCAACTTCTCCTCCTCACGTTTCCTTTTTATCTCCTCCAGCATCCTCCTCCTCTCTGCTCGCTGGGCCGCTCTCTCCTCCATTGCTACAACACAAGAAGACCAAAGATGAGAACATCCCAACCTGCAAAGTGTCCTTAAAGTGGAACTTTAGTCAGAAAATTTAAAGTGCTATTAAGTTTTTTTCTTTTTTAAATAACAAACATGTCATACTTACCTGCTCTTTGTAATGGTTTTGCACAGAGCAGCCCCGATCCTCCTTTTCTTGGGTCCCCTGCTGGCATTCCAGGCTCCTCCCCTTCAGCAAGTGCGGGCTCGCTCCTGAGCCACCCAGTCTGCGTCAATTGAGACAGACCAGGGGACTCTGCCCTGACCATCCTCCTTTTCTTGGGTTCCCTGCCGGTGTTCCAGGCTCCTCCCCTTCGGCAAATGCCCCAGGGAAAGCAATTTTCCCTGGGGGCACCCGTGCAGGCTTGCTCCCGATCCACCCAGTCTGCGCCTATTGAAACAGACCAGGCGACTCTGCCCTGACCACCCTCCTTCCCCACCGCCCCCCCCATTCCCTTGTCATAGCATTTGATTGACAGCAGCAAAACTCAATGTCGGCTGCTGCTGCTATCAATCAACCCAATGAG
>NC_138769.1:22628467-22638467 GCF_965119305.1 Pelophylax lessonae
ATAACCCATTTTTTAAGGTTTTCCATGATTTTTAAAAAAAATTTTTCCAATTTTTTCCAGTATTTTTAGATTTAAAAAAAAAAAAAAAAAAAAAAAAAAATTTTTTTAGGTAATATGGTTTTTAAGATGGGGGTTTTTTTCCCTCCCCTTTTTCAATTCTTTACCAATTACCTTGTTTTTACCAATTACCTTTGGTTTTATTACATACATATATGTATGGAAACTCTTAAATAAAAAAATTTTTTTGTCCTATCCTTCTCATCCAGCATCAGTTTTTGTTTTAATAATCCCGGTATATATATATATATAAAAACCATATGTTTTGGTTTTTATCTTTTGCCTTTTCCTTTTATACTTCCTTTCAGTCATTTATATATATATATTCTTCGACCACTTATATATATATTTTCTTTGCTGTTTTCACCTTATGTTTATATATTTTTGTTTTTTTGGGGAATTTTTCATCCATCCTTCTCATCTATTATTAGTTTGTTTTAATCTGTCTTGGCATTAAAACAATTCTCTAAAAAAATCCTCCTCACTTCTTGCACTTTACACCTCCTTATCTAATTGTTTGATATGGTGTTGACAATATCTACGCCAACCGGTGTCACAATCTTTCCACCACTTATTTATCATTATTACTTTAACATATTTTTATATGTTTTGGCACATTATTTATGTTAAGTATTGACATTTTTTCATAGATCTTTATATATATTTTGGCTGTTCACTAAGTTTGGTATCTTGGTATCTTGGTTTGTCCTTTTCATCCAGCATCAGATAGGCCTAAGAGTGACATAACCCACTTATAATATAAACCACTTGCACTAGGTCACATCACAGAATTTTAAAAAAATTTTTTTTCACTAAATCTTATATTTTGGTTTGCCCTTCTCATCCAGCATCGTTTTAGGCCTATAAGTGATACAACCCACTTACGATATAATCACTTTCACAAGGTTATAATCTTCCCTTTTAGAATAAACACCTCTTTTTACTTCATCCTTCTCATCCAGCATCACTCCCCAAACACCGTTAAAAATCACCCAATGTTTGTTCATCATTTTTTAGACCTATTATCGGTTGGTCCGCCATTTAACGAACAGGCTCACAGTGAGTTATGTCAATAATTTCTTCCTGGTATATATATGAAATTTAAGTATGACAGCTACACAAAATACCCTAACCTTTTATATATTAAATTTCTTCCCATATGGAGTTTATGTAATCAAAATATTTTTATACATTTTTAACCTCTTTTTTAATTTTTTCAATCTGTCCTTTTATATTTTAATTTTTATCAACCTCTATTTTTAATCGAGGTTGACCTTTTTTGAATAAAATATAATTTTTAAAAGAAATATTAAATAAAGGATCGCATTACACTCAGTCACATTAATTTGATCGGATATGATGATAATATGGCCGTTCCCTTGCACATCCTGAATTGAAGCCAGTAGAGGAGCAATATGGCTTCCGGAGTGGGAGTAAAAAGATGGTAGCGCTGACCCATCCCCTCCGTTACCTGGATACGGGCGGCTATAATAAGTCCGGGAGTACGCCTAGTTGACGCCGCTCCAGTTGACGTCCCTCTGACGAAACGCGTAGGGCGGAGTTTGCTACGTACCACGTCACTTCCGGTTGTCGGCCGTGGAACGCGGAAGCATCCCGGCGCGCACCGACTGCATTCTGATCCCGATCATCGCTAATCTACCAGTGAGTGTACTGTGCTTTCTTTATATATTGCATGGATTTACTATTCATTATGGGGCCTTCTCTTGTTGTGAGCATTTAGGGCATAAGTGCCGGCTCGGAGCTGCTCCTTTATCGCGGAGAAGAGACCCCCATCCATATCTGCTGCACAGGTTGTATTACACAACGCCACCTAGTGGCTTTTTTCTACGTATCTTTCTAGCAGCACTCATTTTCTCTTATATCATATACTGCTGCATGAGCTATTAACGGAAACGCCACCTAGTGGACAAGTATATTTTTACTCAGCAGCAAGTATTTATATCCATTTTTACATCACATATGGGGCACATATATCAGGAAATTCATACCTGATAAACACATTTGTGGTTAGGGGTTTACTCCCCTTTTCTTTTCTTTCTCTTTTCTTTTTTTCTTTTATGTTCACTATTATTGTATATGGTACACTTATCACTGTATTGGTTGTTTTAATTTTGTACTTTATTAAACACATTGGTTATGTAATATTTTATTTAGGAGTCTATTCACTATAACATTGGTGACACTTTGATATTTGTGGTATTCACTTCACACTAATAAGGTAGCGCCGATACCAATTATCACATTCTTTCATTATAATTATTTATACCTCACCATCATGGGCAACACCAAAGATCTGTCATAGGACATTAGGGACAAGATTGTAGACCTGCACAAGGCTGGAATGGGCTACCATCAGCAGGAGACCATCCTCCGCACCATCCTCCTGGAGTGATAATTTGCAAATAGAAATAATCCAGAATAACCAGAAAATTTCCCTGCATTCGAGATTTCGCCTCATGGGGTGAGGATGATCAGGAGAAAAGTGAGGGATGAGCCCAGAACTATACAGGAGGAGCTTGTGAATGATTTCAAGGCAGTTGGGACCACAAAAACAAACCATTGATAACACAATACATTGCCATGGATTGAAATCCTGCAGCACCCGCAAGGTCCCCCTTCTCAGGAAGGCACATGTACAGGCCCGTCTGAAGTTTTCCAATGAACATCTAAAGGAGTCAGAGAAGGATTAGGAGAAAGTGCTGTGGTCAGATGAGACCAAAATTTAGCTTTTTGGCATTAACTCGACTCGATGTGTTTGGAGGAAGAAAAATGCTGACTATGACCTTAAGAACACTATCCCTACAGCCAAGCACGGAGGTGGAAATATGATGCTTTGGGGCTGTTTCTCTTCTAAAGGTACCGACCAACTTTGCCAGATTGAGAGGCCAATGGATGGGGCCATGTATTGTATTGTAAAATCTTGGATGAGAACCTTCTTCCCTCAGCCAGAACACTGAAGATGGGTCATGGATGGGTCTTCAAAACACACCGCCAAGGCAACAAAGGAGTGGCTCAAGAAGAAGGACATTAAGGTCATGGAGTGACCTAGTCAGTCTCCAGACCATAATTCTATAGAAAATGTATGGAGGGAGCTGAAACTGCGAGTTGCCAAGCAACAGCCAAGAAACCTTAAGGATTTAGAGAAGATCTGTAAAGAAGAGTGAACCAAACTCCCTCCTGAGATGTGTGCAAACCTGGTCACCAACTATAAGAAACATCTTACCTCTGTGCTTACCAACAAGGGTTCCTCCACGAAGTATAAAGTCATGTATTCCTTGGGGATCAAATACTTATTTTACTCACTGAACTGCAATTCAATTTATAACATTTGTATCGTGTTTTTTTCTGGATTTTTGATTGATATTCTGTCTCTGTCATTTAAAGCAGTGGTCCTCAACCCTGGCTTACAGGGCCCACTAACAGGCCAGGTTTGCAAGATAACTGAAATACATCCCAGGTGATATCATTTGCTGCTCAGTGATTGCAGTACTCTAGTCTGCATCTCCCCAAGGTAATACTTAAAATCTGGCCTGTTAGTGGGCCCTGAGGACCGGAGTTGAGGACCACTGATTTACAATACATCTATGATAAAAGATTATAGACCCTTCATTTCTTTATAAATGGGCAAATTTACAAAATCTGCAGGGGATCAAATAATTATTTTCCCCTCTGTAGTGTATAAAGTTAAGGTCTTCTGTTGGGACACATACACACAGCTAAAAATTTTAACTTATGATGACATTTGAAGGTATTTGGATCCTCAGACCAAACAAAAGTGGGACTTTATGGGCAAAAAATATATTATGCAATTTTATAGTAAAACATATTTTATTCAAAAATATCATAAATAATCCACAAAGAATTTTACAAAATTAGGCTAAGGGCCCATAGAAGTGAAGGTGACAAGAAAGAAGGAAATGTGACATGTGTGAAATGGTGACTTCTCATGTCATTTTTCCACCATCCATGCGTGAATAGACTCTGGATGTAACAGAAAGCATCCGAATACCTGCGGGTTTCGGCTAGGTTCAACGGGTGCCTTTATCAAGGATATCACCATGTCTAAAAAAATACAACAGTATATAGTTATCTGGATGTTTGCTACCAAGATTCCATAAGGGGGTGGAGCAATATTTAATATTGTAGACTTACAATTCATTTTTTTTTATGCAGAGGTGTCGGATCCATACAGGGAGCCTGTCTTCCTCCCCTTCATTCCCTGAGTTGCAGCAAGAACTCATGTATGATAGGAAAGCAGCTCATTTGTAACATTTGCAGTGTGTGGCAGCCATAAAGTGAGTGGATTAAAGCGGAGTTCCGGGCACAAAAAAGATTTTTTTTTTTTGTGCCCCTCCGCTAGGTATGCCTCACCTGAAAAGGAATTGGATAATTATTTTTTTTTTTTTGTTTACTCACCTTTTTATTGAAGATCGTAAATACTCACCTATGACAGCTTCCTCCTCCAGCGCCGCGGCTCACCCCGTCACTTCCTGCCTCGCGATGATTCCTGGGAGCTAAACGTCATAGCTCCCAGGAATCAATGCGCCTGCACCGGCCCCGCTCGTCATTTCCGGGCGACGCCGCATTCCCCTGCTAAACAGCTTCTGGGCATGCCCAGAAGCTGTTTAGGAATGCGGCGCCGCACCGGAAGTGACGAGGGGGCCGGTGCAGTGCATTCTGGGACACGAAGACGCGGAAGAAGACAGAGAAGAGGACCGCGCCGGCTTCAGCTGCCCACAACCGAGATGGAAACGCTGTGGAAGAAAATTTCTAAGTAAATATTTCTTCTTACAGGTAAGTGCGAACCGGGACAGATCAGAGGCTAGCCATTGTGGAATGTGCTAGCCCTGACTGTCCCGGGGGTATGTTCAGAAAAAAATCGTTTCTCTGCCCGGAACTCCGCTTTAAGCACACCAGGGAGCTACCCCTTATGCAAATGTATATACACAGATTTACATAGACACTAATTTAAAACCCATTGTACCTACTTCTAGGATCAGCTGTTTTCCTATCATACATGAGTTTTTACTATAAACTCGCATAATATATTTTTTGCCCATAAAGTTACACTTTTGTTTGGTCTGAGGACCCAAAAACCTTCAAATGCAGTTCAAGGGATGTTGGCAAATCTGTTGAATTTCAGGCTACCTAGAGAAATCGCACCCCCCTAGAACTTATGATTGAAAAAAGAGAGAGGTTTGGGACTTTAAATGAAGGACATGTAGTGTTGGCAGGGAATGATGAAATGGCATTTATTGATACATACAGATATAAACACATGAAAATAGACATAGTCATGTTCATCAAATGGTATACAAGTATAAAAAATATATAATATATATTATTCCCCAAATACAATTGCATAATAATCGACATGGCTGATTCCAAAGAGTATACGTATTTTGTATTAGAGTAATGTAGTCTATAGCAAACATCATAGCCTCAACGCGTTTCGTGGACCCAAATCGCCACTTCATCAGGAGTAGATGTATATAAAAAATCTATAGAAAAAAGGGGATAAGGAATAGAAGCATAATGAAGATGATTGCAATTGAGGGGGGAGATAAAAATATACTGACAAGAGGGAAGAAAAAGGGGGGATAGGCCCCAAACAAACTTCCAACCTTGCATAACAGCACACATATTGCGGCATTGAATTTGGGGAGCCCCAAATGCCTCCCACGGGAGCTGAGGGCACACAGGCGGGCGATCTAGATGAGACACGCCGCACACATGGTGAGTGTGGGCACAGGTGATTGAAGTGAAGAACCGTAGATATGGCAACCGTATACACTTTCTGTAGAGAATATATATATATATATATATGTTGTAAATATATATCAATTAGAGAGAATATAATCTATAATATTAGATGGGTATATACGGATATAGGCTGCCAAAAGAGTAACATTATCATTATATCTCCATTTTTGACATCCTTGCAGCGTTCCCCATTTTTCTATGGGGCATACTGGCTTGTCTTTGTGGGGGTCTGTTCTGTGTCTCCCAGGAGCTGCGATGCGTGCCGCCTGTCCCCCCCCCCCTCCTCCCTCTGGGCAACCGGGTGGGCGGTTCGCCACGCATCGGCGCCACGCCTCCCGCCGACACGTGACGTCATTTTTGGCGCCAACGCGCCGGCGGTTTGTTTTTCCATCTGCAGTGTTTAATAGACGATTCATGGAACGGTCACACTCCAGTGTTCTCCATCTCCTTGATACCGTCTTCCACACACTGCCGTGATGCTGGGCTTACAGTGCAGGGTTAACCTCTGATGAACATGGGGCACTACTTGTTCGAGTCTGGGACATCACGCATGGTATTACCTTTTATCTTTTTATCGCTTACTCTGCAATTCTTCTGTCCTTTTTTTTTTCCCAATTCTATGGTTCTCACTTCACTTTGGTGTATTGGATCTCTTGCAGGGTCCTCTTCTGCACCAAATTCCCTTGTGGTGGTCTTTGTTCTATCTACCTCACTCTTCTACTTCATTTCGGCTAATTCATGTCACATCTATTTTTTGTTTTTATTTCACTCTTGCATCTGGGTCTTTATTCACACGGTGGGTTCACTGTCCTTGTGTACTCCTGTCATCACACCCTTACCCATTGTTTCTATCACACCTTCTGAGTTAACACCTTGGTACTGTTTCACCTGGTCACACCTATTGGATACTCTTTTGGCAGCCTATATCCGTATATACCCATCTAATATTATAGATTATATTCTCTCTAATTGATATATATTTACAACATATATATATATATATATATATATATATATATATTCTCTACAGAAAGTGTATACGGTTGCCATATCTACGGTTCTTCACTTCAATCACCTGTGCCCACACTCACCATGTGTGCGGCGTGTCTCATCTAGATCGCCCGCCTGTGTGCCCTCAGCTCCCATGGGAGGCATTTGGGGCTCCCCAAATTCAATGCCGCAATATGTGTGCTGCTATGCAAGGTTGGAAGTTTGTTTGGGGCCTATCCCCCCTTTTTCTTCCCTCTTGTCAGTATATTTTTATCTCCCCCCTCAATTGCAATCATCCCACCATGCATCTCATTTAAAGTCCCAAACCTTCCCCCCTTTTTTCTAGAACTTATGATGATATATATATATATATATATATATACATATACACACACACACACACACACACACACACACACACACACACACACACACACACACAGGATATATATATATACACACACACACACATACACACACATATATATATACATATATATATATATATATATATATATATATATATATATACACACACACACATATATATATTTATATATACTTTTTGTCTCACTTACCTTGCTAGAGGCCATCAGGCCTGTCTCATAATGATCTTTCTTCTCAGAACTTCTTCTCTCAGCGTGGGGCCTCAGTGATGAAGAGAGCAGCGCTGACGTGATGACGTCAGTGGTGATGTCTGCATCATTACATTGTGAGTGTAGGGGGTCATGGTGGTGGTGCACACCTACCTGCACTCACAGTACGGCCTTTAGGTTGAATGAAGGGTATCATTCAACCAGGAAGACTGAGGACATCTAGTGGCAAAATAAAATGACTGCAGGGGACAGTGCCAGAGCTATTTCAGACACCTTCTGGGGTCAGGTTTTAGGTTGTATACAATGTAAGGCTTATTATTAATCATACCTGCGAGGTGCCTCTTGTTTGGCAGGAGAAGATTCTTCAGTCAATGGGTCACTTTCTTTCCTGCGGGTCACTTTTGGTTTGGTGACGTGGCCCAACAGTTGTGCAGTCATGGCGCTGGCGTTCTTGGCTTCCCCTCTTGCAATCATCAGTCTCTGGTTCTCCATCAGTCCCTGTATCATATCTTTCTGTTCCTGGAGCTGCCGCCTCTGCTCTGAGATTAGCAGCTGCTGAAACTGATGGCGGTTCTCAAAGTTCTCACCTTTACTCTGGAGCGCTGGTGTCCGAGGGGTGACGCTGCTGGGCTGCAGCCGCTGCTGGTTCAGCTCATCGGAGGTGAGAGCCGCGTGCTGCCTGGTTACCTGCCAGGCATGCTTAGGGTTCTTTGGTACCAGGGAGGCCTTGTGGAGGACTGGCGTCTGACAGCCACTGATTGCACTGCTGTTTTCTTCCCCCTGAAAGCCAATATATGCAAAGAAGTGTTAGGAGAGCACTGGCCCAAAATCAGGAGGTAGCTTTCTATCGGCTGGGGTCTCCTCAAGGGTCCCCAGGACTGTCTGAGAAATGTAGAAGGGATGAGTGTGCCACAACACTAGTACGAGTCCAATAGGCTAACCAATGCGTAACCAACGCATTTCGGGGGCTCAGAACTCCCCCCCACATCCAGGCAAAAAATGCAGGGAATGATTTAAAGAGAAAAATCGGACAAAAATGATATTAAGAATTATAAACATAAGGAATGTGGCTGTGGCCTTTTTAGGGTTAGGTGGTAAGAGTTACGGGGTTAGGGTTGCCGGTAAAGACACAGGGGATGGTTTTGACACAGGAAATGGGTCATGGACCCACCCCAAAGGTCAAAGGTCAGGAGTTTTGGGCTCAGAGGTCAAAAGTCATAGCTCCACTTAGTGTTGGGACACCGGAATCGGCGTAGGCTGGCGCAACCAAAATGTTTTCTAAACCACTTCAGCCCTGGAAGGTTTTACCCCCCTTCATGACCAAAGCATTTTTTGCTATTTAGCAGTGCACGGTCATGCAACACTGTATGCAAATTAAATTTCGATCATTTTTTCCCCCACACAAATAGAGCTTTTTATTTGGTGGTATTTGATCACCTCTGCTTTTTTTTTTTTTTTTTAATTATTTATTATATAAATGAAAAAAAAAAAAAAGATAGGACATTTTGAAAAAAAAAAAAAAAAAAACAACATTTTATATTTTCTGCTATAAAACATATCCAAAATATTTTTTTTAAAAATTCAAATTTTTTCATTAATCTAGGCCAAAATGTATCCTGCTACATGCGTTTGGTTAAATAAAAAAAAAAAAAAAAACCCTATAAGTGTATATCATTTGGTTTGCCTGGTATAGATACTGAAATTTGTATATATTTATACTAGTAATGGCGGTGATCAGCGACTTATAGAGGGACTGTGATACTGTGGCAGGCAGCCTGACACGAACTGACGCAGGCTGGGAGGATCACTTACTGACACCGATGTCACCAGTGAATCGAATACAGTGATCAATAATCTAATAATAAAAAAAAAATAAAATAATATACACTGTCACTGTACTAATGACACTGGCTGGGAAGGGAATTGCACGGTAAAGCAACGCTTTACCCAAATTAAATTTTAATAATTTTTTTCCACACAAACAGAGCTTTCTTTTGGTGGTATTTGATCACCTCTGCTTTTTTTTTTTTTTATTTATTATATAAATGAAAAAAAAAAAAAAAAAAGATAGGACATTTTGAAAAAAAAAAAAAAAAAATAACATTTTATATTTTCTGCCATAAAACATATCCAAAAAATTTATTTAATAAATTCAAATTTTTTCATTAATTTAGGCCAAAATGTATCCTGCTACATGCCATTGCTTAAAAAAAACAAACAAAAAAAAAACAAAAAAAAAAAAACACCCCTTATAGGTGTATATTATTTGGTTTGTCTGGTATAGATACTGAAATTTGTATATATATATATATACTAGTAATGGCAGTGATCAGCGACTTACAGAGGGAATGTGATACTGTGGCAGGCAGTCTGACACTGACGCTGGCTGGGAGGATCACTTACTGACACTGATGTCACCAGTGACACCAATACAGTGATCAGTGCTAATAATATACACTGTCACTGTATTTATGACACTGGCTGGGAAGGGGTTAACAGCTAGGAGCGATTAAGGGGTTAAATGTGTGCCTAACAATGTGTAAAGTGTGTGTTATGTGCAGGGCCACTGATGG
>NC_138769.1:22643467-22788467 GCF_965119305.1 Pelophylax lessonae
CAGTGTTTTGCTGCACCAACATCAATCCTGGGGACATTTTGCTGCACCGATACCAATCCCAGCGGTGTTATGCTGCACCAACATCAATCCCAGGGACATTTTGCTGCACCGATACCAATCCCAGCGGTGTTATGCTGCACCAACATAAATCCTGGGGACATTTTGCTGCACCGATACCAATCCCAGCGGTGTTATGCTGCACCAACATAAATCCTGGGGGCATTTTACTGCA
Organism: Pelophylax lessonae; assembly: GCF_965119305.1. NCBI lineage: Eukaryota > Metazoa > Chordata > Amphibia > Anura > Ranidae > Pelophylax > Pelophylax lessonae. The sequence goes on from NC_138769.1 coordinate 22,643,700, forward strand.
CCAAACACCAATCTTGCAGGGGTTTTGCTGCACTGACACCAATCCAGTTTTTTTTTTCAAAGTTTTGGATAGAGTGGAGAAGGATTAGAATAATCTCTGTTAAGTTTTTACTGCTATCTGGGGGTTCTGGTAGGTTCCCCTCACTTGCAGTCCTGCTGACAACATTTTACAAGACAGGAACTCTCCAATAGTAACAGAGAATAAATGGAAAGGAATAAAAATATTTTTCTTTAATAGTGTAGGGAGAGGGTGAACTCGCTGTCTTCTTTGTATTTCTGCCTGTGTCCCTGTTGGTAATCTTCCCTCATTTCCTGTCTGGTGACATCATTGTCCACAGGACAGGAAGTGAGAAGTAATCTGTTTAACTCCTTTACGACCATCGCGCTCCGAGCACAAAGACTGAGCTTGTCAAAGACATAGTAGTAGAGGTTGAATAAAGACAATAGTCCATCCAGTTCAACCTGTGTAGGCGTGTGTGGCTGTAATCATCTCACATAGCCCTGAATGTTCTGATCCTTGAGATGTAAGTCTAAGAGTCTTTTGAAAGCCACCATACTTCCTGCAGAAACCACCTCTTGTGGTAGAGAATTCCACAATCTTGTAGCCCTAACAGTAAAGAACCCCCTGGGTTGCCTGAGGTTAAAACGCTTCTCCTCTAATCGCATTGTATGCCCTCGAGTCCTCATGCAATCCTTGCGACTAAATAGCTTTTTTTCTATGCTGAGATCACCATTGAGATATTTGTAAATTGCTATCATGTCCCCTCTCAGGCGTCTCTTCTCCAGGGAGAATAAATCAAGTGATTGCAGACCCTCTTCATAATTAAGGTCCTCCAATCCCCTAATTAGTTTAGTTGCCCTTCTCTGGACTCTCTCCAGCTCCAACACATCCCTCCTGAGGAATGGTCTCTTGGTCTGGACTAAAGATCCATAGCCGGCGGGACCAGCTTTCGAACATGTGACCAGGACTGTGGTCACACAATCGCCGATCCTTCCCGACACCTAGTGTTCAGAACTATTTAACACCTTCCCTACTACCAGGCAGGTGCAGTGGGCTTTACTGTAATGAGTGGACGTCAAATGACGTCCTCTCAGAAAGCGCCGCTCGCCTAGCGGCGCAATCGGTCACTGGTGTCCATGACTGATCAGTGTACCAGATCACTGCCGGTACCAAGTGACCGCTGTGACCAATCACAGAAGGTCACAAGACACCTGTAAACAATGGATGGCTTCCTTTCATGCCATCCATTGTACACAATAGCTGATAGCTGTGATTGGTCAATGTGATCACATGGTACAGTCACAGCCCATCTGTACCATGTGATTAGCTTTGACCAATCACAGCTAATCACAACAAAACAGATTGAATGAATCAGTTTTATTCAGGAAAATGCTTGGTTATAGCAATGTATTTCACTGCTATAAGCAATCATAATGTGTAAGAAAAAAAAAAAATACTGATAACTTCCCCAGCTTTCCCAGAGTAGTACAATGTTACTAAAGTAACATCATGTTGCTCTGGTCACAGTTTGTTAAAATAAATAAAATTATAATTTTTTTTCGTACTTTTACCAGTCAGTATCCCTGATCACCACCACACCAGTTAAATGATTACTCTGTACTGCACTGGTGACAGTATGTAAAAAAAAAAAAAAAAAAAAAGTTTTTATTTTATTTTATTTATTTTTTTATTCATTTTTCCAAAAAAAATGGGATTTTTGACTCACCGTAAAATCCATTTCTCTGTTGTACATTGACGGACAACACAGCTCCTGATCTTCTTAACCATGGGGTTATACTGCCCCCCACAGGAGTAGGACACAAGGAAAAAAAAAAGAACTTGACTACGCCTAAGGGCAGTCCAAGGAGGTATACTCCTCCCCCTCTCTGCTATAGGTACTCAAAGAACATCAGAGAAATGGATTTAATTCTAAAAAAACAAAAAAAAAAAAATGGATTTTACGGTAAGACAAAAATCCCATTTTCCCTTCCGTTCATTGGCGGACACAGCTCCTGATCTTCTTAACCATTGGAACATCCCAAAGCAGTGTCAAACATGAGGGGTGGGAACAGCAAGAAAAAAAATTCCAAAAGCTAAACCATAGTCAACCAGGTAACAGGAGCTCAACCAAAACAACTGGAGCCCAGCTGAAAAATATTACACCCCCAAAGAGGGAACAAGCCCCCAAAACAACAGCCTGCAAAACCTTGCGGCCAAAAGAAGCATGCGCAGATGCCAACACTTCAACTTTATACATTTTTGTCAAAGTGTGCACCAACAAACAAGTAGCCGCCTTGCACACCTACGTTACTGACGCTATATGACGGAAGGCTCAATAAGCAATAGGCTCCCACGTATGGCGCTTTTCCACTGCATGGAACGTTACGGTTCGGCACGCTTTTGTGCTTTTCCACTGCTGGTACCGCATGGTATAGTGTCGGAACGGTTCGGTACGGTACGGTATAGGTTTGCTTTTCCACTGCATGGAACCGAACGGTACGGTACGGTACGGCTCTGAAAAAAATAGTACCTACTCGATTGTGGTTCCAACAGGTACCAAACTGGTACCATATCCCACAATCCTTTGCATGCAGTCACTACTAGCCACTGATTGGTCAGAGAATTCCACCCACCCCGTTGTTATCCCACCCACTTAACTTTAGTACTACTTTAGTGGAAAAGCAAACCTATACCGTACCGTACCGAACCGTTCCGACACCGTACCATGCGGTACCAGCAGTGGAAAAGCAAACCGGGCCAAGTAGGGCCGAGTAGAGCCGAGCCGGTACTTGCAGTGGAAAAGTGCCAGTAGAGTGTGCCTTCACAGGGAAAGGAGGAAGCAGACTGTTAATCGAATAGGCCTGAGTCACCGTCTGTTTGATCCATCTACAAATGGTTGCAGATGAAGCGGATAGTCCCTTTCGAGGCTTATCCGTAAGCACAAATAGTGAGTCTGACTTCCTAAAAGACTTTGTAGGTACACCCGAATAGCCCGAACCACATCCAAGGAATGCAACACAATTTCCTTAGGATGTTTTGACCTGGGACACAGGGAAGGCAACACAATGTCCTCATTCAGATAGAAATCAGAGACAACCTTTGGAAGGAACGACGGACAGGGGCGAAGAACCACCTTATCTTTGTAAACCAACAAATAAAAGGGGAACGACAAGATCACGCTGCCAATTCCGAAACCCTGCGTGCAGAGGGGATAGCCACAAAAAAGGCCACCTTCTGGAATAGCGTAAGCAGGGGAATCTCCCAAATATTTTTTAAGGGAGGCTCCTGTAGAGCTGAAAGCACCAAGTTGAGATCCCAAGGCGGTAGTGGGGACCGCACTAGTGGAGTCAAATGTCGAACCTAAATAAAAGTATGTACCAGGGAGTGCGTGGCCAAGGGTCATTGAAAGAAGACCGCCAAGGCTAACACCCGGCCCTTAATGGTACTCAAGGCCAATTTCTGCTCAGCCCCCCATTGAAGGAAGGTCAAGACCCAAGCTGCTGAGCGACTCACACCACAAAATGTACACTTTCCATGTATGATGGTAGATCTTCCCAGAAGTAGACTTCCTAGCTTTCCGTAGTGTAGGAATTACTGACCCAGACAAACCTCTGTACCTGGCTTTCAATAGGCAAGCCGTCAAAGCCAGCAACTGTAAAGCAGGATGGAAGATTGTCTCTTGGGACAGCAGATCCTCCCTGAAAGGTAGTCTCCAAGGGACGTTGGCGACCAGCAGCACCAGATCACCGTACCAAGACTGGCGAGGCCAATCCGGGGCCACTAGAATGACCAGAATTCCTTCCGCCTTGATCCTGCGCAAGGCGTAAATCCGACAATACTAGCCCCAGGAGCCCACCAGTGCGTCTGTGGCGTCCGCTAGCGGATTCCGTGACCATGCCACAAACTTGTGCACCTTCCTGTTGAGCCGAGACGCCAACAGATCCACCTTGGGGGTGTGCCCCACCGGAGACACAGCTGATGAAACACCTCAGGATGAAGGGACCACTCCCCTTGGTCCAACGCCACCCGACTGAGATAATCCAAAATAAAGTTAAAGAAGATGCGCTGACCTATAATCAAGATTACTGCACCTGAGACTCCTTGAATACCGGGAGAAATAATGAACCAATATAGAAGTGAAGTACGCCGTCATAAAATCAGTATCACAAAGGAAAAATATATGTGTAAATATATAGTGCAAAATCAATCATAACTCATATAATCATATGCACCAAAACATCAGATAATAATATGTGACAACATATATAACTAAAACGCAATTAAAGTGCAAATAAAACTTGATGCACAGAAAAAAGTTCCAAAGAACGAATAATCCAACACAGTCCAAATAGTGTGATTTTGAATGGCGCTAAGGAAGGCTTGTTCCTTCAAAGTGCTGCATGCATCACCACTGTGCTCAAGTAATAAAAATTGGCCGTATACCAGACCAGAGGGTAAGAACGAAACTCAATCTTGTAGCCGGACCATATCACTTCATGGACCCACTTGTCTTGCACCAAGGAAGTCCATGGGTCCAGAACCCAGCAAAGACGTCCTCCCACCCCAGGCACGGGTGAGGGTGCACCTTCATGCAGAAGGAGCTTTGTCTGCGAGTCCCAGAGAAGCCCACTTTAGACTTGCCAAACCAACGTCGCTTGGATCCTCCCGAAGAGGCCTTGAAAGGCTTTGAACCCTTGTCAGCCGATCCTGAGGGACGAAAAAAACTTCCTGTGAGCCGAGAAGGATGGGCCATGTCTGCGACGAGGTTCCTTACCCTTACTAGCCTGCAGAATAAAGGTGCGCCCCCCCCGTGAGACTCTTAATGATGTCATCCAGGGTAACACCAAACAGGCGATCTCCCGGAAACGGAAGATCAGTTAAGACTTTTTTTTTAGAGGTCTGGTCTGCAGACCAATATTTGAGCCACAAAACATGCCTAAGGACCACTGTCGAAACAGACAGTCTAGAAATCAGGGTAGCCGCATCCAAAGAGGCATCACAGATAAACTGTAGCTCCTGGACTAACTGGTCTGCCAGCTCTGCAAAGGCAGGGGGAAGTTGCTCACCCTGCAGATCATAGCATAAAAGCTTAGCCCACTCGGTCAGAGTTTGTGACACCAGGGCAATGGTGAAGACCGGTCTGAGTATCGAGCAAGCCACAGTGAACATACTGCAGGCCACAGCCTCCGCCTTTCTGTCAGCCAGATCCTTAAAAGCCAGCAATTCTTCTACCAGAAATATGGTTGCCTCATTCAACCTGGAAACTGTGGGGTCCACCACCGGTGGAACAGTCCATTTCTTAAGAAGGGACTCTTTAACCACTTGCCGACTGCGCACAGTATATTTACTGCGGCAGTCGGCCCCGGCCAGGCAGAGTGAAGTAGATCTACGTCGCTCCCCTGTCACTCCTTCTAGAGCCAATAGCGGGCGAGCGCGCGCCCGCCGAGGCTCGTTCACGGAGGAGTGCGGGAGTGTGACTGGCGGACCCGATGTCCGCCGGTCACACTACGATCGCCGGTACAGCGGGAGAAAGACAGAGGGGCCTATGTAAACAAGCCGCCTGTTAGTTCTCCCTGTGTAAAAATGAAGATCAGACGGTTCTACTATGTAGAACCGTTGATCTTTGTTTTTACACCAATAGCAATGTCCCACTACAGTTAGAAGCACGCCCCTAGGACACACTTAACCCCTCCCTGTCCAATTCTGTTTACCCCTTCCCTGCCAGTGTCATTTTTGCAGTAACAGTGCATATATATAGCACTGATTACTGCAGTAATGTCACTGGTACCCCCATAAGTGTCAAAAATGTCAGTCAAGGGTCCGATCTGTCCGCCGCAATGTCGCAGTACCGCAAAAAAAAAAAAAAAAAAAAAAAAAAAAAAAAAATCGCAGATCGCCGCCATTACTCGTTAAAAAAAAAAACACCAAAAATGACAAAAATCTTTCCCTTTGTTAGTAAACGCGATAACTTTTGCGCAAACCAATCAAAATACGCTTTTTGCAATTTTTTTTACCAAACATAGGTAGCGTAAAACAAATTGGCCAAAAATGTTAAAAAATTTTGATTTTTACATTTTTTTTGGGGGAATTTCATATAAAAAAAAGTGAAAAATATTGCTATTTTTGCAAAAATTACGCTCTTTTTTTGTTTATAGCGCGTGATCAAAAAATTGCACAGGTGATCAAATACCACCAAAAGAAAGCTCTGTTTGTGGGAAAAAAAGGACATGAAATTCGTTTAGGTACAGCGTCGCACGACCGTGCATTTGTCCGTTAAAGTCACGCAGTAAAAAATCGCAAAAAAACCCCTGGTCTTTTAGCAGGAAAATCCTCTGGTGGTAAAGTGGTTAAAGGGGTACTTCATTGTAAATCGCTTAGTGACCACAAAGGGACGTTTTGGACGTTCCCACTCTTTTGAGACCAATCTATCAAAATAGGAAGGAAGCGGAAACACCTTTGCCACTATAGACGGCTTGAGTGCCAAAGGGAACTGGTGCCTCTGACGCAGCTTCATCTGCGTCCTCCATTTTAAAGTCTCACGCACAGACACAATCAATCAGTGCGTCCACCAGCGCCATTTCGTGCGTGGCTACAGGAGTGGAGGAATAATCCTCACTATCTGAAAACTCAAGGTGTTAGGCCACAGACCTCTCAGGGCAGGCCCCACCCATGGCAGCCAGATTAGATTCAGGATCTGAGGAGACAGATGAAGCAGGGGAAGACGGTGGGTGCTTTTTACTACCCCGCTACCCAAAAGCCATCTCCACCTGGAACACAAAGGACTCCAGGACTGCCGTCAGTGCATCAATGGATGGTTGGGACCCGGAGGGCCCCGCAGGCTCTGAGAGGGGTCAAGTGGGAAAATGTGCTCCAAGGACTCCATGAGAAATAAGGGTACCCCACAAAAGTGCAAAAAGACACCACCCGGTCGCCAGCCACAGAGCACCCCCTGATCATGCAACCGAGAGAGGGCGAGGACCCCACCAGACTCCCCACCAGGCAGTCACCGGCAGCACCAGGATTAAAGTACTCTGGGAAGGAAAGAGGCCTAGAAGTCAGCACCAGGGGATAAGGGGCTCCCACAACTAAAATGGCCACCCAGAAGGTGCCACAGTAATGATTGCCAATCATTTCAATGCCGGACTAACGCAAAACGGCCGCAGCGGCTACACAAACATGGCCACCAGCCTATACAGAAAATAGGCTACAACAAAATTGCGGCTCTACAAGGCTCCCAGGGACCCAGGAGGGATCTCTGGGCCCAAGCAAGACACAAAACAAGAAGGGGGGGGCCATGGCAAGAGTTCCAACCAGGTACAGCCCCCCCAAAGTAGTTCTCCTGGTCGCCGGCGGCACATCCTCCCCGTCCCCATCACCAGTACAGCACCCAGCCCCAGGAGGTAGTGAGACCACCATACGACCCCAGTATAGGTGGACGGGGATGGGGGTGGCAGAGAGGGGGGGATAGATGACCCACAGGACCATCAGAGTCAAGGGGAGGGCCTAACGGGAAGGAGGGGAACCCGGGGGTCCAACCGTCCCAAGGAGGGGCCCGCGTCCACCCCAAAACACTCCAGGAGGAGAGTGGGGATAGCTACTCACGATACCAGGAACCAGGCGGGCACCGCTCCAGACAGAACCTCCTCACCATCGAAATGGGGGACTGTCGGCCAGGAGGAACGCTGCAACGCAGGCTGAGACCTGGTCGTATGTGACTTCACGAGGCGTCCAACTCGCAGGCCCGCCCCCATCCGGTGGGGCTTTGTCGCAGCCCACCTAGCGTGGAGCTGAGGTCAGCGCGCGCACGCTGGCCAGACTGGGGTGACCACTTGATCTAGATTATCCAGCCCATTGCCCAGTCCAGCAGTTGATTGTAGATCTCGCAGGAAAAAAACAGGAGAAAAAAATCTAAAAAGGAAAAAAATTGCCAGGATCAGAGATCCCAGCAAAGAACTAGGTCCTTACTCCTGACTAGGTAGAAAAAAAACGGAGTACCTATAGCAGAGAGAAGGAGTATACCCCCTGGGACTGCCCATAGGCATAGTCAAGTTCTTTTTATGCCTAGTGGCCTACTCCTGTAGGGGGCAGTATAACCCAATGGTTAGGAATATCAGGAGCTGTGTCCATCAACGAACGAAAAGAGAAATTATGACAAAAAAATTGCAACTTAAAAAAGCCACCATGCCTACTAAATTCCTACTAAATGCCTTGGACTGTCTATTTTCCAAAAAGGGGTCATTTAGGGGATATTTATACTGTCTTTGCATTTTAGGGCCTCAAGAAATGTGAGTTTGGACTAAATTTATGAAGAACAAATGTTGCAGAATTTTATAAATGTTAAAAGTCTTTTTTTCAATTATTTAGCAAAAAAAAAAAAAAACCCAGTGGTGAATAAATTCCAGCAAAAAGATAGCTCTATTTGTGTGAACAAAATGATGACATTTAGTTTGGGCACAGTGCTGCATGACAGCGCAATTGTCATTTAAAGTGTGACAGCGCTGAAAGCTGAAATTTGCCTGGGCAGGAAGGGGGTAAAAGTGCCCGGTGTTGAAGTAGTTAAAGGGAAGCTGGGGCGGGTAGGAAAGGGGTTAATAAAGCTCTGTACAGCAGTTAAAAACCCAACAGCCTAATAACCCTTTCCATACTCTTTCTGAAATGAGTTAGTCCCCTTTAACACAGGGCGGATTCCATTCTGATTATCAGGGGATCAGCTCACAGATCAGGACGGGCAGATGACACATGGTTGGCTGTGAGTAAACTGATCTCCTTCCTTTATTTTAAGCAGACCGGATTGGTCGTGGAGATAGGTGGGTATAAACAGACGCAAGCCCGTTTACATCTGCCAGTCTATAGAAATGCATGGACCTTCCAAACAGGTCCGCCTGAAAAGCTGACAGGTGGACCCAATCGGAACGCCTGTCTGGAAGGGGCCTTTACACACACTTGTTCCTCCATGGAGTATTACTCGCCTACCTGTTTTGATCCCGGAGCTCGGTTTCCATTTTTTGGGTCTCTCTTTCCAGCTTTTGTGACCACACGTGTTGCTTCCATGCACGGAATGTCCTCAACTGAAGCTTCCAGTCTGCCAGTGCCCGGGCTTTGCCCATCTTCACCCGCCGCTCCAGGACCAGCTTATACCAGGAAGAGAAATACTTCTGTAAGCACTGGAAAAAAGAGGAGCGATGTGAGATCGGAGGCCTGATTGGATCAGTACCCTAATGATGACATCTGTAGCTTACTCTAGTCCAGAGGTCCCCAAACTCTAAACAAAAGGGCCAGTTTAGTGTCCTTCAGGCTTTAGGGAGGCTGGGCTGTTGCCAGAGGGAGCAGAACATCCCCCAGAGTCAGTCAGTGGGAGTAAAAAACAAAAAATACATACCACTCTCATATCAGCGGGAGGAATAGTGCCCCATCATTGGTATCAATGGGAAGGAACAGTGTCCCATCATTGGTGTCAGTGGGAGGAATAGTGCCCCATCATTGGTATCAGTGGGATGAATAGTGCCCCATCATTGGTATCAGTGGGATGAATAGTACCCCATCATTGGTGGCAGTGGGAGGAATAGTGCCCCATCATTGGTATCAGTGGGAGGAATAGTGCCCCATCATTGGTATCAGTGGGATGAATAGTACCCCATCATTGGTGGCAGTGGGAGGAATAGTGCCCCATCATTGGTATCAGTGGGAGGAATAGTGCCCCATCATTGGTATCAGTAGGAGGAATAGTGCCCCATCATTGGTATCAGTGGGATGAATAGTACCCCATCATTGGTGGCAGTGGGAGGAATAGTGCCCCATCATTGGTATCAGTGGGAGGAATAGTGCCCCATCATTGGTATCAGTGGGATGAATAGTGCCCCATCATTGGTGTCAGTGGGATGAATAGTGCCCCATCATTGGTGTCAGTGGGATGAATAGTGCCCCATCATTGGTGTCAGTGGGATGAATAGTGCCCCATCATTGGTGGCAGTGGGAGGAACAGTGTCCCATCATTGGTGTCAGTGGGAGGAATAGTGCCCCATCATTGGTGTCAGTGGGAGGAATAGTGCCCATCATTGGTGGCAGTGGGAGGAACAGTGTCCCATCATTGGTGTCAGTGGGAGGAATAGTGCCCCATCATCAGTATCAGTGGGAGGAATAGTGCCCCATCATTGGTGTCAGTGGGATGAATAGTGCCCCATCATTGGTGTCAGTGGGATGAATAGTGCCCCATCATTGGTGTCAGTGGGAGGAATAGTGCCCTATCATTGGTGTCAGTGGGAGAAATAGTGCCCCATCATTGGTGTCAGTGGGATGGATAGTGCCCCATCATTGGTGGCAGTGGGAGGAATAGTGTCCCATCATTGGTGTCAGTGGGAGGAATAGTGCCCCATCATTGGTGTCAATGGAAGGAATAGTACCCTATTATTGGTGTCAGAGGGAGGAATAGTGCCCCATCACTGGTGTCAGAGGGAGGAATAGTGTCCCATCATTGGTCTCAGTGGGAGGAATAGTGCCCCATCACTGGTGTCAGAGGGAGGAATAGTGCCCCATCATTGGTGTCAGTGGGAGGAATAATGCCCCATCATTGGTATCAGTGGGAGGGAGGATTAGTGCAACATATAAGTAGGAGAAATATTGCCTCATTGTTTATGTCAGCGGGAATAATAGTGCCCCATCACTTGGAGGAATTATGCCACATTGATTGTATGCATGGAGGGAATAGTGCCCCCTAAGGACTAAATAAAAGCAAGCATAGAGCAGCATCCAGGCCACAGGCCACACTTTGGAGACTATTTCTCTAGTCCATCATTTCTCGACCTTTGTGTCACAGAGTGACCCTTGGAATCATTTTCTGGGAACGCCTGCCTAAAATAATGATGCCCACAGCTCATGGAACATTTGTGTGATCAGTAAGTTGTAGGAATGAAGAAGGAGGGGTACCTGTAGTGGTGCACATGACCAATTTAGACAGGAGACAATTATCCCACCAGAATGTCATGCCAGCACTAAAAACTGACCCAAGCCCATCGTAGGTAATCTTTAGGATTCCTCACCCTGTGATTGTCAGCATAAACCTGGCTAAGCAGCTCTTGGATCCTGGCCTGCCTCTCCCGGGTTCTTCTCTCAGACTCCAGCTCCTGGACCCCTTGCTGTACATGGACCGTCTCCTGCATCTTCTTACTCTCCTGCTGCTGTCTCTTCCACTCTCTGCACACAAACACAACAAACATATAAGAGGCAATACATGGGCAGATATAGCAGCAAAAACATCTTATGGGAACTTTTCAGTCTTATCCACAAGTGATTAGACCCAAACCTGGGATTTAAAATCTGACCTCCAGTCAGAGGCGTAACTAGAACCTTCAGGGCCCCCGGTGCAAGAAACCATGAAGGGCCCCCCGGATCCCTGGCCCTTCCCTTCAAGCCTGGGGCTCTTTCCACTGATCCTGGGGCCCTTTACTCCCATTGCGGGGCCCATTATTACTTTGCCGCAGCGGGACCCTTTCACAGGTTCTGCAGTGGGCTCCCTTCCTGCCATCTTGGGGCCTCCCCACAGTGGTGGAATGCCAGGGCCCGGTTACAAGTGTGACCTTTGCAATCCTGGAAGTTCACCCACTGGAGTCAGTATTTTTTATTTTTTTGGTATTTTATTTATTATTATTATTTTTTTATCATTTTATTTAATTTTTTTACAATGTGACTGACTATGACTCTGTCCATTCAGAAAAGGAAGGAGCTGGTAAATTACATATTTACCGACCCCTTCCTGGTTCTCTATTGTGACACATCCCTGGCAGCAGCCGGCAGGAGAGGGGAGGGAGCACAGTGGGGGGGGGGGACCAGGGGAGCACACAGGGGCCCAGAGACAGCAGAACACAAGTGAACTGGATAGGAGGAGTGGCGGGGGCAGCATACAGAGGAACCAATCTCCTCCATTTTTCTCCTGCAGCTATAGGAGGAAAAAGGAGGACAGTGATTTCTCTACGTGCTGCCCCCGCCGCCCCTCCTATCCAGGTGTACAGGGGGGCCGCACAGCCCCCTGGAGCATGGGGCCCAGATGCAATTGCAACTCCTGTAGTTACGCCCCTGCCTCCAGCCTTCCCTTCAGTCTTCCACATTTTTACAGACTCCTCTCTTGTACTGAAAATGCTTGCTGTGATTTCACTGCACACTGTGAGCTTTTCACAATGTGAATTAGAAGCTGCAACACGTTAGATAGAGCCCATCTCAATTCCTCAATAGAGGACATTCAGCATTATCTACCATCTACCTGACTGCCCCTGGCCCACCCCTTTCATTCATTGGATTTTACTTATTTCAATCATAAAGGCTCAACATGACCTATAGCAGCCTGCAGGAAGATGAATCCAGCCTAGGAACGCCCACAAACTAACTTCCTTTGATATGGTGACAACTCCCTTTCTTCTGCAGTGAATTCACTACAGTGTTGTTACCCCAGCTGCTGCAGCAGCTACTAAGATATTGCCATTGTCTTGATAGCGCTATCAGTGAACAGCCACACCTAGCTCTACCCATCGCCCTTAAGCTAGACAACATATTGCTCTATCTGCAGGCCCTTAAGGAAATGATGCAGCAACCTTGCTAGGTCGCTCTTACCTCTCCAGCACCGTCTAGCAGGGTGCAGGAGAAATGCACCTTACTGATTGTATTTACCGCTAAAAAGTGACATCAATGTGCCCTAAAATTCCCTATTTATTACTCGGAGGGGACAAAATATATGGGCTTTAATTATTGCTTAACCACTTCTGGAGCGGAAGTATTTGTCCCATTAATGACCAGGCCATTTTTTGCGATTCGGCACTGCGATGCTTTAACGGACAATTGCGCGGTCCTGCCCAAATAAAATTGATGTCCTTTTTTTCCCCACAAATAGAGCTTTCTTTTGGTGGTATTTGATCCCCTCTGCAATTTTTAATTTTTTTGCGCTATAAACAAAAAAAGGGGCGACAATTCTAAAAAGAAAAAAACAATATTTTTCACATTTTGTTATATAACATTCCCCCCAAAAAAATATTTAAAATTGAACATTTTTCATCCTTTTAGGCCAATTTGTTTTCTGCTAAATATTTTTGGTAAAAAAAAAAAAAAAAAAAAACACAATCAGCTTATTTTGATTGGTGTGCGCAAACGTTATCGCATCTACAAACTAGGGGAAAGATTTATGCAATTTTTTTAATTTATTTTTTTTACTAGTAATGGCTGCAATCAGCGATTTTTTGCAGGACTGCGACATTGCGACGGACAGATCGTACTCCTAACTGACATTTTTGACACTTTTGGGGGGACCAGTGACATTACTACAGTAATCAGTGCTAAAATATGCACTGTTACTGTAATAATGACATTGGCAGGGAAGGGGTTAACCTAGTGGGTGATCAAAGGGTTAATTGTGAGCCTAGGGGAGTGTTTTCTAACTGGGGGGGGGGGGGGGGGGACTTGTGAAATGATTAGAGAGACCTGTGATCCTATATAGGAGGATCACAGGAGATCATTTCAGAGAGAACAACAGTCAGCTGTGTTTACAACAGCAGACCGTTGTTCTCTCTCAGCGGGGAGCGATTGCAGGTGCCCAGTGGCTATTGCCGCCACCGGTCCTGTGGACTGGCATCCCCGCTGCTTAGTGGGGGCGGGAGCGTGCCGCCAGCCCCCCAGCGCCACTCCCTTGAACCGACGTACCTGTATGTCGATTCGCGCAGCGGAGCCAGCCTGCCACAATATATATGCGGCGGGCGGTCGGGAAGTGGTTAATGAATTACCCAATGAGCCCCTGTCATAATTTGGCCGAAATCGGTATTAAAGTGTTACCAAACCCACAACAGTAAAATCAGTCTGTATACGGTATACTCACTGTGGAACCTAAGGGGTTAATCCTCTGCATTGTTTAAAAAGGCTGTTTGACCCTGTCTTCTCTGATCCTCTCCTTCTCCCACTGTCCCCAATCAATCTCCTGATAAGATAGAGCCCTAGGAGGCACTTTGCACATGCTCAGTTTGGTGTGTATTGCTAGAAAAATATTTCTTTGGGTGGGGGGGTGGGGGGGTGGGGGGGGGGGAGTGTGCATGTGATCAGCACAGGGTCAATCAGACACATCCAGACGGAGGGTCAGGGGTCATGCAGCCTCATAGGACAGTCAGAGGAGAATTTAAACTCCTCCTACAAGCTTTAACCAGACACTGATAGAAGTCACAACACTGCTATATACTGCTGATGAGAAAAAGGTATTTAGCAGTTTATATTTACGAAAATAATTGCATTTCCATGTTCTGTGTACTGCGGGAGACCAGATATAGTGACTGCAGGCTCCTGGGGAGACCAGATATAGTGACTGCAGGCTCCTGGGGAGACCAGATATAGTGACTGCAGGATCCTGGGGAGACCAGATATAGTGAATGCAGGCTCCTGGGGAGAGCAGATATAGTGAATGCAGGCTCCTGGGGAGAGCAGATATAGTGAATGCAGGCTCCTGGGGAGACCAGATATAGTGAATGCAGGCTCCTGAGGAGAGCAGATATAGTGAATGCAGGCTCCTGGGGACACCAGATATAGTGACTGCAGGCTCCTGGGGAGACCAGATATAGTGACTGCAGGCTCCTGGGGAGACCAGATATAGTGAATGCAGGCTCCTGGGGAGACCAGATATAGTGACTGCAGGATCCTGGGGAGACCCGATATAGTGAATGCAGGCTCCTGGTGAGACCAGATATAGTGACTGCAGGCTCCTGGGGAGACCATATATAGTGACTGCAGGCTCCTGGGGAGACCAGATATAGTGACTGCAGGATCCTGGGGAGACCAGATATAGTGAATGCAGGCTCCTGGGGAGAGCAGATATAGTGAATGCAGGCTCCTGGGGAGACCAGATATAGTGAATGCAGGCTCCTGAGGAGAGCAGATATAGTGAATGCAGGCTCCTGGGGAGAGCAGATATAGTGAATGCAGGCTCCTGGGGAGACCAGATATAGTGAATGCAGGCTCCTGGGGAGACCAGATATAGTGAATGCAGACTCCTGGGAAGACCAGATATAGTGAATGCAGGCTCCCGGGGAGGCCAGATATAGTGAATGCAGGCTCCTGGGGAGAGCAGATATAGTGAATGCAGGCTCCTGGGGAGAGCAGATATAGTGAATGAAACAAACAAAAATAAAATTCCCAGTTCAATTTGCCAACCAGTCTGCTTACCAACCAAATTAACCTGTCTAACAGTTTGCGTCAAAACAGGGGTTTAGTTAGCACACATTTGCAAACGTATGTGAAAGCTGCAGGGCCACTCCACGGCTCCCTGTATTACCTGCAGTCCTAGCTCTAATGAATTTATAGGAGTCTTCACAGTGGAAGCACATGCAAGCTAATGGATAGATAGGGGGCAGGTGAGCCTGGAGGTGGCCCATCCCTCCTGAAAGGTAATTGGGGGCATAATGGAAGCCCAGCTGATAGTATTACAGCAAAGGCATCAAGTATGTCCACTCACCAGTACACATTAACAACAAAGAAAATGGCCTCTGCCCCCACCTATAACTGGCCTTCATAGCAAAGAACACATGGAAGGGCAACGCACATGAGACAAACAAAAATAAAATTCCCAGTTCAATTTGCTGTGAAGTGGCCCTGCAGCTTTCACATGCATTTGCAAATGTGTGCTAACTAAACCCCTGTTTTGACGCAAACTGTTAGACAGGTTAATTTGGTTGGTAAGCAGACTGGTTGGCAAATTGAGCTGGGAATTTTATTTTTGTTTGTTTCATGTGCGTTGCCCTTCCATGTGTTCTTTGCTATGAAGGCCAGTTATAGGTGGGGGCAAAGGCCATTTTCTTTGTTGCAGATATAGTGAATGCAGGCTCCTGGGGAGAGCAGATATAGTGAATGCAGGCACCTGGGGAGACCAGATATAGTGAATGCAGGCACCTGGGGAGACCAGATATAGTGACTGCAGGCTCCTGGGGAGACCAGTTATAGTGACTGCAGGCTCCTGGGGAGACCAGATATAGTGAATGCAGGCTCCTGGGGAGACCAGATATAGTGAATGCAGGCTCCTGGGGAGACCAGATATAGTGACTGCAGGCTCCTGGGGAGACCAGATATAGTGAATGCAGACCCCTGGGGAGATCAGATATAGTGAATGCAGGCTCCTGGGGAGACCAGATATAGTGAATGCAGGCACCTGGGGAGACCAGTTATAGTGACTGCAGGCTCCTGGGGAGACCAGTTATAGTGACTGCAGGCTCCTGGGGAGACAAGATATAGTGAATGCAGGCTCCTGGGGAGACCAGATATAGT
Source organism: Pelophylax lessonae (assembly GCF_965119305.1). NCBI lineage: Eukaryota > Metazoa > Chordata > Amphibia > Anura > Ranidae > Pelophylax > Pelophylax lessonae. Next base: position 22,659,978 of record NC_138769.1, read on the forward strand.
GAATGCAGGCTCCTGGGGAGACCAGATATAGTGAATGCAGACTCCTGGGGAGAGCAGATATAGTGAATTCAGGCTCCCGGGGAGAGCAGATATAGTGAATGCAGGCTCCTGGGGAGACCAGATATAGTGAATGCAGGCTCCTGGGGAGACCAGATATAGTGAATGCAGGCTCCTGGGGAGACCAGATATAGTGAATGCAGGCTCCTGGGGAGACCAGATATAGTGAATGCAGACCCCTGGGGAGACCAGATATAGTGACTGCAGGCTCCTGGGGAGACCAGATATAGTGAATGCAGGCTCCTGGGGAGAGCAGATATAGTGACTGCAGGCTCCTGGGGAGACCAGATATAGTGAATGCAGGCTCCTGGGTTTAGTAACACTTTAATGTCCCGCCTCTCTAATGAAGGATTTAAATGTGCCTCCTTTTGTAGCTTAAAATGAGTGTAAACCCCATTAGAACTACTTATTGCATTAAATAAGACTCTAAAAATAACTGGCCGTAAACCGTATCACTTGAAATCCCTTTTTTTTCCCTATATCGTCATGTTATGTAAAACGTGTACCTCTGCGCCCCGATAGTGGGACATAGGTTCGTTTCAGCATATGGCGAGGCTCTGAGCCCGTGCTTTGTATAAGAACACATGACTGGCGTCCCTCTAGACGTGCATGCTCCTCCCTGCTGGCCACTTGGTGTTGCAGACTTTAGCTGTGCAATCTGCTCATCGGTTGCTTGATTACATTCTATCAGATCTGCTTCTAAACAGATATAAACAAATTGCAAATTGCACAACTAATGTCTGAAACACTCAGTGGCCAGTAGGGAGGAATGTGCACATCTACAGGGATGCAGGAATGTGTTCTTTCATATAATGCTTGGGCTGAGAGCAGAGCATAACTTCCTCCCAGAGGAAAACTGTGGGATGAGTGGCAAAGCTGAAGATGGGGAATCACCTGGTATAGCGTTGGCACTCTGATTAGGGAAGTCCAGGGAAATTACAGAACCAACCAGATATTTACTAAGACTATAGTAATTAAAGAAATGTTGAGCACACAGTAAGAGCAGCTGTCTTTAGAGCCAATGGCACAACCACATTTTACATGAGTATGACGTCATAGAGCCCTGTACATGACTATGACATCATAGAGCCCTGTACACAAGTATGACATCATAGAGCCCTGTAAACGAGTATGATGACATAGAGCCCTGTACACGAGTATGATGTCATAGAGCCCTGTACACGAGTATGATGTCATAGAGCCCTGTACACGAGTATGATGTCATAGAGCCCTGTACACGACTATGACCTCATAGAGCCCTGTACACGAGTATGATGTCATAGAGCCCTGTACACGAGTATGATGACATAGAGCCCTGTACACGAGTATGACATCATAGAGCCCTGTACACGAGTCTGATGTCATAGAGCCCTGTACACGAGTCTGATGTCATAGAGCCCTGTACACGAGTCTGATGTCATAGAGCCCTGTACAAGAGTATGACGTCATAGAGCCCTGTACACGAGTATGACATCACAGAGCCCTGTACACGAGTATGACATCATAGAGCGCTGTACCGGGGAAAAAAAGGTCTCCTGTCCTGCCAGACAGTGCTGTGCTGTGTAGCAGAGCTGTTTAACCATAGGACCGGATGGACAAAATTTTAAATCTTTTGGCAGGCAAAATAGTTCCCACACACACTATATTACCAAAAGTATTGGGACGCCTGCCTTTACACGCACGTAAATTTTAATGGCATCCCAGTCTTAGTCCGTAGGGTTCAATATTGAGTTGGCCCACCCTTTGCAGCTATAACAGCTTCAACTCTTCTGGGAAGGCTGTCCACAAGGTTTAGGAGTGTGTCCTTTTTTTTTTTTTTTTTTTTTTTTTTTGGGAATGTTATAAAGCAGAATGTGAAAATAATTTTTATTTTTTTTTTTTTTCAAAATTGTTGCTATTTTTTTGTTTATAGCGCAAAAAATAAAAATCGCACAGGTGATTAAATACCACCAAAAGAAAGCTCTATTTGTTGGGAAAAAAGGACGTCAATTTTGTTTAGGTACAGCGTCGCACGACCACGCAATTATGCGTTAAAGTAACGCAGTGCCGAATCGCAAAATAGGGCCTGGTCAGGAAGAGGGGTAAAATCATGCGGGGCTGAAGTGGGTAAAATGTCATGATGTCGGCAAGAATCTCTCTTACAGTTTCCTGGCCTCCTCCATGACTCTTCGGCGTTCGTTCATCTCTTTGCGCAGTTTCACCACCTCTCTCTGGATCTCCTCCTCCTCCTTCTTGGCCTTTAAGGCTTTCTTTTTGCTCTCCTCCTGGACCAGCAGCTGGGCCTGAGCCAGAGCCGTCTTCTTCATGGCCCTCTCCTGCTTTTGCTTCTCCAGCGCCTTCTGCCGCTGAGCCCGGTTCTCCTTCACCTGCACAGATCATACCAACAGCATGTCAGTACAAACAGCACAGTCAGAAGTTTTACAAGATGGTTTTCCATTGGAAGAATATAAGAAGATTCTGTAACACTGTTGCCCTAAATACTGCACACACTAAAGCAAGGGTGTCAAATTCAATTTCATCAAAGGCCGCATCAGCATTATGGTTGCCCTCAGAGGGCCAGTTGTACCTGACTATATACACTATATACACTTATCCAGGGCTTTTTTTTTTTTTTTTTTACTCAGAGAACAGGTGCAGGAACTCATATACATATAACCATATGAAGATCTTTTTTCTCCTCTTTAACCACTTCCCGCCCGCCCTATAGGCGTTTGACGTCGGGAAAGTGGTTGCATTATCCTGACCGGACGTCATATGACGGCAGCAGGATAATGCGCTCTGCGCGCTCCCCGGGGGGCGCGCAGAGCGGCGATCGGTGATGCGGCGTGTCAGTCTGACTCCCCGCATCTTTGTTCTCGGTAAAGAGCCTACTAACGTAGGCTCTTTACCATGTGACCAGCCGTGTCCAATCACGGCTGGTCACATAGAAAACAGGAAGAGCCGTTGATCGAGTAAAGGAGCCCCGAACGGCGGCTCCTGTCGGCACTGGTAATCAGATCATTGATTACCAGTGCAGACCCTCGGGGAGGTGCCACTAGAACCACCAGGGATGCCCACCCATGACCCCAGGGATGCCCACTATGGCCACCAGGGATGGTAATCAGGGCTCAGGGAGCCCCCCATTGCCCTCCCCATCAGTGCTGCCCACCAGTGCCCTCCCCATCAGTGCTGCCCACCAGTGCCCATCATTGCCATCTATCAGTGCCGCCCACCAGTGCCCATTATTGCCCACCAGTGCCGCCTATCAGTGCTGATCAGTGCAGCCTAGCAGTGCCCACCAGTGCCGCCTATCAGTGCCCATCAGTGCTGCCTGTCAATGCCACCTATCAGTGCCCATCAATGCCGCCTATCAGTGCCCAGCAGTGCCGCCTATCAGTGCCCACCAATGCTGCATATCAGTGCTACCTATCAGTGCCACATATCAGTGCCACCCCATCCGTGTCACCCCATCAGTGCCACCCCATCCGTGTCATCCCATCCGTGTCACCCCATCCGTGCCACCCCATCCGTGTCATCCCATCCGTGTCACCCCATCAGTGCCACCCCATCAGTGCCACCCCATCAGTGCCACCCCATCCGTGTCATCCCATCCGTGTCACCCCATCCGTGCCACCCCATCCGTGTCATCCCATCCGTGTCACCCCATCAGTGCCACCCCATCAGTGCCACCCCATCCGTGTCATCCCATCCGTGTCACCCCATCAGTGCCACCCCATCAGTGCCACCCCATCAGTGCAGGAAAAAACGTATTTATTTACAAAATTGTATAACAAACAAAAACAACTTTTTTTTCAAACTTTTCGGTCTTTTTTTTATTTGTTTAGCAAAAAAGAAAAAACCTTGTGGTGATCAAATACCATCAAAAGAAAGCTCTATTTGTGGGGGGAAAATGACAAATTTGGTGTAGGTACAGTGTTGCATGACCACGCAATTGTCATTCAAAATGCAACACCGCTAAAAGGTGAAAATTGGCCTGGGCAGGAAGGGGGTGAAATTGCTCTGTATTGAAGTGGTTAAATGGGATTTTTAGAGCAATTATGTAATCACATGTATATAAAAAATATATTTGATTGTTCACAAGAATAAAAATTCAAGTTAGACTTACCGGTAACTTGTTTTCCAATAGTCTTTAAGGACAGCACCTTGAGAGATGGCTCCTCCCTCTCACCAACAGGAAACACCCCATCCACCAGATTTTAAAAGGAGGCTCCTCCCACCATTCGTCAGTTGTAGAAGAGTACCTTCAGCCCATGCTGGAACACATAAACAGATATGATTAATCACAGCAAAATTTATATAATAGGGCGGGGCACCTGCTGTCCTTAAAGACTATTGGAAAAAAAGTTACCGGTAAGTCTAACTTGAATTTTCCATAAACGTCTTTCAGGACAGCACCTTGAGAGGATTATCGAGACTTACTTAGCTTAGGGACGGACCACAGCCTGAAGGACCTTTCTGCCAAAAGCCTGATCCCCAGCTGCCAAAAGGTCCAACCTATAATGTCGTGCAAACGTAAAGTAACTTGACCACGTAGCCGCCTTGCTGATCTGATCTGGAGTGGCACCAGCTTTCTCTGCCCATGTAGTGGCTAGAGCTCTAGTAGAGTGAGCAATCTGGCAATAGACCCCTTTGATGCCTGGGACCTTTCTTGTTGCCAGAAAAAAGGACAAAAAGAGAATTTGAAGATCTAAATTCCTTAGTAACCTCTAGGTAGTGTATTAGAATTCTTCTTACGTCTAGGTTATGAAAACGTCTTTCCTCATCTCCTAATGGATTAGGACAGAAGGTCGGTAAAACAATATCTTGGGATCGGTTTTTCATTGATGCTACTTTTGGAAGAAAACCCGGATCCGTTTTGAGAATTATCCTATCCAGATATATTGACAAAAAGGGTTCAATAATTGATAAAGCATGTAGTTCACTAATTCTTCTTGCTGATGTTATTACAATCAAGAAGGCAGTTTTGAGGGAAAGGTTTCTTAGCGAAATGGTCTCTAAAGGTTCAAAAGGCTCTTTTGTAAAGGCCTGAAGAACTACTGATAAGTCCCATTTGGTAAAATTCTTGATAGGTGCTGGTCTGGAGCGGGTAAGAGCCCTGAAGAATCTGGTGACGAGAAACTAGGCAATAGGTTTTTCTAGGAATACTCCCAAGGCCGCTACTTGCACCTTGAGGGTACTCACTGCCAAACCCTTCCCTGCACCATCTTGCAGAAACTCCAAAATTGATACAATACTATCCAATTTTTGTTTTCTCTGACAACACCAGGTATTATAAGTTTTCCAAACTTTTGCATATATATCTCTTGTAACCTTCTTCCCACTGGCAAGTAAAGTGGTTATTACTACATCTGAGAGTCCTTTCCTTTTTAGTAGTTGCTCCTCAGATACCATGTGGTGAGGTTTAGCTTTTCTACCTCTGGGTGACAGACTGGACTTTGAAGAAGCAAGTCCTGACGAGGAGGGAGCTGAAAAGCAGGTTTGGCTGCCAGTTGAAAACCAGGCCCTTTTGGGCCAATAAGGAGTGATCAGGATCACTGAGGTTCTTTCCATCTGGATCTTTCTCAGCACCAGCGGAATAAGTTGAAAGGGGGGAAAGGCGTGTCCCAAGCGGAAGTTCCAGGGATGCACTAGAGAATCCATTCCCAGAGAGTTGTCGTTTCTGTGGAGTGAGAAGTAAAATGGAAGTTTTGCGTTTTCTCTTCCTGCAAACAGATCCACTTCTGGTTGTCCCCGAGTCTTGACTATCAACATAAAGACTTCTGGATTTAAGCTCCACTCCGCTTCTCGAATCTTCTGCCTGCTTAAAGCGGAGTTCCACCCAAAAGTTGGGGGAATCAAAAATGGAGAAGGATCTGGGAGTCTTGGTTGATGATAGATTAGGCAACAGCATGCAATGTCAAGCGGCAGCTGCCAAAGCCAGCAGAATATTGGCATGCATAAAGAAAGGGATATATTCCAGAGATAAGACTATAATCCTTCCACTTTATAAAACTCTGGTCCGACCGCATCTGGAGTATTCTGTCCAGTTCTGGTCGCCAGTCCTCAGGAGGGATGTGTTGGAGCTGGAGAGAGTCCAGAGAAGGGCAACTAAACTAATTAGGGGATTGGAGGACCTCTACTATGAAGAGCGTCTACAATCGCTCAATTTATTCTCTCTGGAGAAGAGACGTCTGAGGGGGGACATGATAGCAATTTATAAATATCTTAATGGGGATCCCAGCTTAGAAAAAAAGTTGTTCATTCGAAGGGATTGCATGAGGACTCGAGGGCATACAATGCGATTAGAGGAGAAGCGTTTTAACCTCAGGCAACGTGGGGGGTTCTTTACTGTTAGGGCTACAAGATTGTGGAATTCTCTACCACAAGAGGTGGTTTCTGCGGGTAGTATGGTGGCTTTCAAAAGACTCTTAGACTTACATCTCAAGGATCAGAACATTCAGGGGTATGTGAGATGATTACAGCCACACACACCTACACAGGTTGAACTGGATGGACTATTGTCTTTATTCAACCTCACCTACTATGTAACTATGTAAAAATAGTCCTAACCCCCTGACATGCCACATTTGGCATGTAATTTTTTTTTGGGGGGGGGGTGGGGAACGGGTACCTAGTTTTGACAGGTAGTCGCTCCCACTTCCGCTCGGAGCACCGCGGCGCCCTGAGCGGAAGTTCTCCTCTCTCCTTCCCTCTCTGCAATCTTCTGGGACATGTCAGAGGTCCCAGAAGATTGCCGGCCAATCACGACGCCTAGCGCAGTGCGTACCCGGCTGTGAAGCCGCAAACTGTCACAGCCGGGTGCCCACATCAGTGATGCCGGCGCCGCAGAGCAGAGAGGGAGAAGATGGCGCATCGCTGGACCGTGGGACAGGTGAGTGTGCGGTTAGGCTGGAACTCCGCTTTAAGTAATCAGCCACTTCGTTCAGTGTGCCTTTTAGATGGATTTCTGACAAGGAAAGCAACTGACTTTCCGCCCATTGCAGGATTTCTGTTGCCAATAACTGTAGGGTTCTGCTTCTTGTGCCCCCTTGTTTGTTTAGATATGCCACTGTAGTGGCGTTGTCTGATAGGACTTGAGTCCCCTGGAGGTTTTGAGAGAAGGCCACGAGAGCCAGGCCGACTGCTTTCAATTCATTCCAATTTGAAGATTTTGTTGTCTCTATCTGAGACCAAGCACCCTGTTCCAGGTTTTGGTTCCAGTGGGCTCCCCACCCCCATCTGCTGGCGTCTGTTGTAAATCTTTGGTCTACCGGGAAGGTCCAGGCCAATCCCCTTGACAAGGTTGCTTGGTTTCTCCACCACCAGAGGGTCCTCTTGACCTTGGTGGGGATCTTTACCTTTGACTCCAAAGTTTCTGGATTGTGATCCCCGGCTCTCAGGAGAAAATATTGTAGTGGCCGAAAATGAAGCCTTGCCCATTGGATGCAATGCCAAGCCGCTGCAAGCAAAGCCAACAGAATACTGGGATGTATAAAAAAAGGGGATTCACTCCAGAAATAAAGAGATTATTCTTCCACTCTACAAGACTCTGGTCCGGCCACATCTGGAGTATGCTGTCCAGTTCTGGGCACCGGTCCTCAGGAAGGATGTGCTGGAACTGGAGAAAGTCCAGAGAAGGGCAACAAAAATAATTAGGGGAATGGAGGACATCAGCTATGAGGAAAGACTACAAGCACTGAACCTATTCTCTCTGGAGAAGAGACGATTGAGGGGGGATATGATATCAATGTACAAATACTGTACTGGTGACCCGAGCATAAGGAACAAACTATTCAGAGAAAGGGAATACAATAAGACACGTGGCCACTCACTAAAACTAGAGGAAAGGCGGTTTAACCTTAAAGTGCGTAAGGGGTTCTTCACTGTAAGAGCGGTAAGGATGTGGAATTCTCTTCCACAAGCAGTGGTATCAGCAGGGAGCATTGATAGTTTCAAAAACTATTAGATGGACACCTTAAAGACCACAACATACAGGGGTATACAATGTACAACATACAGGGGTATACAATGTACGGTTAAAAGCGGATACACACACACACACATCATAGGTTAAACTGGATGGAATGATGTCTTTTTTCAACCTCACTAACTATGTAACTATGTAACTATGTAACTATGTATGATGGCTGGTATTGATGCAGTTAGGTTTCGTAGAACTGACATGACCTTTCTGACTGACCATAATTGATTTGTTTGTAACCTTGCTACCATATTTTTGATCTTGACCGGTTTGTCTTCTGGTAAAAAGATCTTTTGTTCCACTGAGCATATTTGAAACCCCAGGAACTGAACCCGCTGAGCTGGCGTAAGCTTCGACTTCTGGACATTCACTATCCTGCCCAGAGACTCTAGATGACCTCTGGCTTTGTTCAGATCCTTTTGAAGCTTTTCTTTGGAAGGGGCAAAGAAAAGTAGGTCGTCCAAGTATGGTACCACAGAGATTCCCTGAAGGAGGAGGGGCGCTAGGCACTCTGCCATTACATTCGTAAAAATCCGAGGGGCTGATGACAGGCCAAAAGGAAGGGCTTTGAACTGAAGGTGAAGTGTTTCCTTCCCCAAAATTTACCACAAATCTTAGGAGTCTCTGTGAATGAGAGGCTATGGGGATATTTAGATAGGCATCCCTTAAGTCTACTGATGCCATAAAGCATCCTTTGGCTAACAGGGTTCTGACTGTGAAAATTGTGTCCATCCGAAATTTTCTGTACAGAACTGACCTGTTTAGTGGTTTCAAATTGAGGATGAGACGGAAATCCCCCAATATCAGAAATATGTGGGAATAAAACCCCTGATGTTGTTCTTCCAATGGTGCTAGACAGACAACTCCCTGTTGCATCAAATCCTTTTAATAGGTCCGTCATATGCAGGGCTTTGGCTGCATCTCTTGGGAGGTATGTGACAAAGAACCTTTCGGGCGGAGTCTCCGAAAACTCGATCCTGTAGCCTTGGGACAGCATATCCAGAATATACTGGCTTTCTGTTATGGCTGCCCAGTAGGGGAGGAATTCCCTTAACCTTCCTCCCACCGGCAAAGTCTTGTCATTGCGTTTTACTGGTCGACGCAGGAGGATGGAACAGAACGCTTTCTTTTCCCTTGGGTCTTTGTGTTGACCAATTTCTCCTCTTCTCCTGGGGCCTGCTATCCTGCTGAGTTTTTTGAGGTCGAAAAAGTCTCTTAGGTGGCTGCTTTTTCTTTTTGATAGGAAAGGACCTCTTTTTGTCTGCTGTTCTGTCTAGAACAGAGTCCAAATCAGGACCGAATAGGAGATCCCCTTGGAATGGGATTACGCACAGCTTGTTTTTGGAAGCTGCATCTCCAGGCCAAGTCTTTAACCAAAGAGCTCTTCTGGCCGAGTTGGTTAGTGCTGCACATCTTACCGTCATCTTCACTGATTCTGCTGAAGCACACGCAATAAATGCTATAGCCGTGGAGAGAGTGGAGAAAGAGTCCAGGATTTCTTGTTTAGGGGAATCTGCTGTAATATGTGCTTTCACCTGGCTAAGCCAGTACTCCAAATTCCTGGATACACAGGTCACTGCCACTGCAGGCTTAAGATTGCCCATGATGGACTGCCAGGATCTTTTGAGCTGTTGGTCCATCTTCTTGTCCATGGGATCCCTCAAAACTCCCATGTCCTCGAATGCTAAGTCAGTTGACCTAGAGACCTGGGAAAAGGCTGCGTCAATTTTCGGAACCTTGTTCCAGGGGGCTCCTGGGTGTTCATCGAAAGTAAACCGCCTCTTAAAGGCTTTAGGGAAGAAGGTTTTCCTTTCTGGATCTGCCCACTCATTTCTGATGGCATCTGAAATTGTCTGATGCACTGGAAAGGTGCGACCCTTAGGTTCACCCAGGCCTGCATACATTCTATCATGCAGGGATAGCTCCTCCTTTTCTTCTTCTAAACCCAGGGTGATATAAACCGATTTTAACCGCTTGCCGACTGCTCACAGTATATTTACTGCGGCAGTCAGCCCCTCATAGGCAAAGGGACGTAGGTCTACATCGCTAGCCTGTGAGGGTCTCGGGAGCGAGCGCGTGCCACCGGAGGCGCGGTCACGAACCCCCCCCGCGCGTGTGACCGGCGGACCAGATCGTCCGCCGGTCACTCGCGATCGTCAGTGGAGAGGGAGAAAGGCAGGCGGCTAATAAAAAGCCGCCTGTCATTCTCCCCGATGTATGAATGATGATCATACGGTTCTACTATGTAGGACCGTTGATCACTGTTCCTACACCTCAAGCCACAGCCAATCACAGTTAGAAGCACGCCCCTAGGGACACACATAACCCCTCCCTCTCAAAAAAAAGTTAACCCCTTCACTGCCAGTGTAATTTCACAGTAACAGTGCATATTTATAGCACTGATTACTGTAGTAATGTCACTGGTAACCCTAAAAGTGTCAAAAATGTCAGTCAAGGGTCTGATCTGTCCGCCGCAATGTCGCAATACCGCAAAAAAAAAACAAAAAAAAACGCAGATCGCCATTACGCGTTAAAAAAAAAAAACAACAAAAATGACAAAAATCTTTCCCTTTGTTAGTAAACGCGATAACTTTTGCGCAAACCAATCAAAATACGCTTTTTGTGATTTTTTTTTACCAAACATAGGTAGCAGAAAACAAATTGGCCGAAAATGTTAAAAAATTTTGATTTTTAAATTTTTTTTGGGGGGAATTTCATATAAAAAAAATGTGAAAAATATTGTTATTTTTGCAAAATTTACGCTCTTTTTTGTTTATAGAGCATGATCAAGAAATCGCACAGGTGATCAAATACCACCAAAAGAAAGCTCTGTTTGTGGGAAAAAAAGGACATTAAATTCGTTTAGGTACAGTGTCGCACGACCGTGCAATTGTCCGTTAAATTCATGCAGTGCCGAATCGCAAAATACCCCCTGGTCAGGAAGGGGGTAAAATCTTCCGGGGCTTAAGTGGTTAAGAGACCGTCTACCTGATCTAAGGACAGCTTATATTTAGAGGGCATACTTTGAGCCCCTTCCTCCTCTTCTTCCTCTGACTCCTCTTTGGAATGCGAGGGGGAATGACTTCCTTGGGTGGGAGGAACCACTTCTGTTTCCACCGAAGGAACCAATTGGGAGCCCTGAGAAGAGTGTGAGGCTGATGGCTGACTCAAAGCAGGATCCTGCAGGGATGACCGAAAAGATTGGATGGTAGCATCCAATTCCTTCCTTACAGATGCGATTAAATCTCCACATGCTGAAGATGCTTCTTCTTTTACGAAGGTATCAATACATCCCTGCCAAAGTCAACTTTGTCTTGCATGAGGGGCATTTCCTCTTAGCTATTGTTTCGGAGCTTCTAGCCTGGAAGACATGAAAGAAAAACACACAAAATGCTTTCTAATGAGTCAGCCTAAACCTCAGCGCCACCTAGGTGCATAGGAAGACATTAAGGTAAGCCCCATGTGCCCTGACAGGCCCCCAGCCACCAGGGGGGTAGTGAAAAAAGGAAGGAGAGAGACCCCACAGTAAGATAGGTAATACAGAGTTACCCCTTACCTGGGCCTTACTGGTGCCTGTGCCTGTCCCACTCGCTGTGGAAGCTGTGTCCATCGCTGGCAGTGTATCCCCGGTACCGGTTCCGGAGACCAAAAGCGCACCTGCGCTGGACCAGAACCGGAATAAGCACCAGCTTGCTCCTCCCCTCTTCCCCTGCGTCCGGCGGAAATGACGCCGCGCACCCCCTGCCCAAGCGCCGTCCCTCCCCTCCCGGAAACCTCACTTCCGGCCGGACGAGCGTAACTCGATCCGGGACGAGTGGCGGCAAATTTTGAAAAAGTAGCGGTGGGAAAGCAAAAAGGCCGCACCGCCAGCCAGGAATGCCATCCAGGGGCTGCGCTCTGAGGGGTCCTGACTCACCTGAGCACTGAAGGGGAAGAGGGAGCCCATGCACTGCAGTCGATCGCGTGAATGGGAGGAAGCAAAAGTCTCCAAAAATAGGGCAAGGTGGACGCAAAGAGCCCGGTCTCTCAGGACAGTACCTTAAGAGCACAGACGGAGGGAACACAAAAACTGATGAATGGTGGGAGGAGCCTCCTTTTAAAATCTGGTGGATGGTTTGTTTCCTGTTGGTGAGAGGGAGGAGCCATCTCTCAAGGTGCTGTCCTGAAAGACGTTTAGGGAAAAGTTGCTTAACTACTTCAATACAGGGCACTTTCACCCCCTTTTTGCCCAGGCCAATTCTCAGCTTTCAGCGCTCTCACATTTTGAATGACAATTGCGCGGTCATGCAACACTGTACCTATATGGAATTTGTATCATTTTTTTCACACAAATAGAGCTTTCTTATGGTGGTATTTAATCAGCGCTGGGTTTTCTATTTCTTACAAAAAGAAAAAAAAGACAGAAAATTTTGAAAAAAAAAAAAAAGTTTCTTATTTTCTGTGAGTAAATTTTGAAAATAAATATTTTTTCTCCTTCACTGATGTGTGCTGAGGAGGTGGAACTGATGGGCACTGATAGGTGGCACCGATGACCACTGATAGGCAGCACCGATGAGCACTGAGAGGCGGCACTGATGGACACTGATGGGCAGCACCATCAGTGCCCCCAATCAGTGCCCATAGTGCTGCCAGTCAGTGCTTAGATGAGCAGGCACTGATGGGCACTGACTGGCAGCACTATGGGCACTGATTGTGGGCATTGGTGGTGGGCACTGTGGGCACTGATTGGCACTATTTACGCTTTTCTGTAATCAGGGCCTCATGCACACGGAACGTTATTACAACGGCTGTTGACGCGTTTCGCGAATCTTGTGTTTGACACATGTGCTTTACATTGACCCGGTCAGTGTTGAATAGGATTTGTTACATGGATACAACTTATATACTCTCCCCCAAGGCCAGAATAGTCATCAACAACTCTGTCTTGCAACCTTTCCCATTGGGGAGCGGCTCTAGACAAGGACATACAATCTATGCCAATAGTCGGCCGGTCAATTACCCAGTTACCCCGAAGTGTTTATGTTCTCCCTGTACATGAGAGGAAGCTACATTTCTCCATCAACACAAGCCCATTATTTATTCTGGTCCTGCAATTCCCTAGTGTTGGTGTTTTCTGCACCTCATCTGCACCTCACCTGCTGGTGCCTCACTTCCATGGTGACCCTGGGGTCCCTCTGCTTGGCCTTCCTCTCCCCCTCCTCACTCCGGAGGTTCTCAAGTATCCCAGAATCCACCACTTCTTTCTGGAGAAGCTTCTGCAGGAAGTCCTGGGTGTTGGTGTCCTCCGTCTCATGCTCCAGATACTGATAGAGATCTGCAGAAAGACAAGTAAGAGCAGAAGAAACATATAGGGGGCCATGTTTTTTTAAAAAAAAAGCCGTATGGCCATATCCTTGCTTAAGGCCTAATTCACACTGGGCGTTATAAAAACGTCCGTACCTTTGTCGTAAGTTTTTCAGCGTTTTTAAGCTTTTTTGCATTGGCGTTTTTCAGTGGTTTTTAGCGTTTTTTTGTCATTTTTAGCTAAAAATCACCTCTCTACTATTTTAGTAACTCCCACTTCCCAACAATGCAATGCTTGCCAGACAATGCTTTCCAGAATTGCATCACTCTTTTTATCTTCATTTATTTTTTTATTTAAATAATAAAAAAAAACGAAATTAGCAAGTTACTGTGCCTTTAAAGCGTAACTCCACTTTTATTGAGAAAAAAACATTCCCATCTGGGTGATCTCTGTACATTGCAGGGATTATAACAAATTTTGTTGCAGATTTCTACCCTTTGTTATTCTGAAGAAATCCCTGTGTGTTTGCCTGTGTCCATGTAGTAAGTGGGTCTAATGGGAGTGGTTTCTTAATTATCAATCAGCTGTGCACCTGCAGGGCTCTAATGAAGAAAGTGGCAGGGCCTGTATCCCTTTAGACGTGCTTTCCTATTGGAAGTATCTCACCAAAAATGACATTTTGGCGAATGTGCACGCGAAGGTACGTAGTTTCGCGGGACAGAGCCGACCTGCCGCAGTACATGTATGTACTGCTGGCGGTCGGAAAGTGGTTAGACATATTTACATTTGTATACGTTATATTTTTATTAAGCACATTTCTGCAGCCTACAGGGTGAAACGTGTCAGTAGGAAGGGTGAAACGTGTCAGTAGGAAAGGTAAAACGTGTCAGTAGGAAAGGTGAAACGTGTCAGTAGGAAAGGTGAAACGTGTCAGTAGGAAAGGTAAAACGTGTCAGTAGGAAAGGTAAAACGTGTCAGTAGGAAAGGTAAAACGTGTCAGTAGGAAAGGTAAACTGTGTCAGTAGGAAGGGTGAAACGTGTCAGTAGGAAAGGTAAACTGTGTCAGTAGGAAGGGTGAAACGGGTCAGTAGGAAAGGTCTAGGCAGGGGGACCTTCTGTAGATCGTAATAAAATGGGTAACCAAGTGCAGAAGAACAATGCGGTTCAGCAAGTAGGCTGTGCCCCTTGAGTGAAGCTGAATATAAAATACTCAGATATAACTGGCTCAGATCTTCACCATAAACAGAGAAGACAATCGCTTTAGCCAACTGACTCAATCCCCTCCACCTCCCTCCTGGTGTGTGATTTGCATCTGCCGGGTCCAGGAAGAAAACATAGACTGCAAGCCAGTGTCCTCATCAGCTGGAAAAGCCCAATAATCTTACCATCAAACCTGTTGTACTTGATGAACTCAGGAGCGGGGGGTTTTGTGGGCTCTGCGGGGGTGTGGCTTGGCTCTTCATCTTCTTCATTGGCTAGTTCCAGCCTCAGCTTATTGCTCAGCCACTCACTCAGCAGCTCCTGGGCTGGGGGGATAAAATCTGGATTAATAACCCTATACACATCACAGGGATACAGTCAAAACTACTGAGAGAGTGTTAAAGCTGAATTACAGACCAAGAGATAAATATACAGATAAAATACAACGAACTGAGCTGTTTTACATTAGGACTGGGTGGACAGAAAGACAAATCCTCCCAGAGACTTACACAGCTCCGCTACACAGCACAGCCCTTTCCTCTGCTGCAGATAAGTAAACACTTAGGCTTATATTCAGTGAAGTTCTTGAATAGCTTTTTTTTTTACATAGTTACATAGTTAGTTACATAGTTAGTGAGGTTGAAAAAAGACATCAGTCCATCCAGTTCAACCTATGATGTGTGTGTGTGTTTGCTGTTAACCGTACATTGTATAACCCTGTATGTTGTGGTCTTTAAGGTGCCCATCTAATAGTTTTTTGAAACTATCAATGCTCCCTGCTGATACCACTGCTTGTGGAAGAGAATTCCACATCCTTACTGCTCTGACAGTGAAGAACCCCCTACGTATTTTAAGGTTAAACCGCCTTTCCTCTAGTTTTAGTGAGTGGCCACGTGTCTTATTGTATTCCCTTTCTCTGAATAGGTTTTTCCATCTGCTAGGGTCGCCAGTACAATATTTGTACATTGATATCATATCCCCCCTCAATCGTCTCTTCTCCAGAGAGAATAGGTTCAGTGCTTGTAGTCTTTCCTCATAGCCGATGTCCTCCATTCCCCTAATTATTTTTGTTGCCCTTCTCTGGACTCTTTCCAATTCCAGCACATCCTTCCTGAGGACCGGTGCCCAGAACTGGACAGCATACTCCAGATGTGGCCGGACCAGAGTCTTGTAGAGTGGAAGAATAATCTCTTTATTTCTGGAGTGAATCCCCTTTTTTATACATCCCAGTATTCTGTTGGCTTTGCTTGCAGCGGCTTGGCATTGCATGCCACTGCCAAGCCTGTTGTCTACCAGTACCCCCAGGTCCTTTTCCATCCTAGACTCACCCAGAGGTTCCCCCCCCCCTAGTGAGTAGCTTTCTTTCTGGTTTCTGGCACCCAAGTGCATTACTTTACATTTTTCAACATTAAACCTCATCTGCCATGTAGTTGCCCACCCCACAATTTTGTCCACATCCTGCATAGAAGATATTGGCATGCTTAGTTTAGTATCATCCGCAAATACTGAGATTGTACTGGATATCCCCTCCTCTAGATCGTTTATGAATAAATTAAACAGGATTGGCCCCAGGACAGAACCATGGGGGACCCCACTTTCCACACCCACCCAATCCGAGTACTCTCCATTAATCACCACCCTTTGCAACCTCCCCTGGAGCCAGTTCTCTATCCAGGTACTCACCCTATGGTCCATTCCTACCTTCCTTAGTTTGTACAGTAAGCGTTTGTGGGGGAACGGTGTCAAAGGCCTTTGCAGCTCACTTCATCATAGAAGGTTAATAGATTGGTTTGGCAAGAACGATTTTTCATGAATCCATGCTGATTACTACTAATAATACCATTTTTATTACTAAAGTCTTGTATGTGGTCCCTTAACATCCCCTCCAAAATTTTGCAGACTACTGATGTTAGGCTGACTGGCCTATAGTTACCCGGGATATATCTCGGCCCCTTTTTAAATATTGGTACCACGTTGGCTTTTTTCCAATCAGCTGGCACCATACCTGTCTGTAAACTATCCTTAAAGATCAAGAATAATGGTCTGGCAATCACCTGGCTTGTTTACTAGCTGCGGTAATAGGGCCTTTGGATATATGTATTTACTCTTTTATGACTGTAAGTATATTTGTATAGTGGATTATACATTTGAGGTGGAACAGATGTTTCTGTTCCTATTTTCTTCTCCTTTAATAAACTTTGATTGCAAAAAAAATGATGCATTGGCACCATGTTTAGTTGCCCCACCCGCGATCTCCTCGCGCTGTCGGGGCAACTGTCACCACCCTTCTGACGCCTTGGCTGGGCGGGTATGCATCGTCCCCAGTGCTTGCGTGGGATATGAGATAATTCCTCCCTGGCCTATATTACTGCGTCTATATAGTTCCCGTTGGCGGGATTTTACCGTGGTCAGCAGGATGTTAGAGATGAGAGGGAACAGGATGCCATCCACATTTCCCTCTGGTTTCGCAGCTGGCCGGCTCTTACTTGCTGCTGTCCATGCATTATGCACTTTTTTCCACTAAGGGATTTCACTCTTGGTAAGTTGGTACACTTTACACTTAGAGCACTTTTCACTTTGTATTTTCACGTGTTGGATTTTTTCTTGTTTGATTCTTGGTATGGTTTCATAATCCTTCATTCCTCCAGGTCCATTCTGCTTTAGCTTCACTAGGTCCCCCCTTCTATATTTATTTATTTGATACGCTTGGGCACCTTTTATATATATACAGTACAGACAAAAAGTTTGGACAGACCTTCTCATTCAAAGAGTTTTCTTTATTTTCATGACTATGAAAATTGTAGAGTCGCACTTCAAGAGGTAGTCACCTGAAATGGTTTTCACTTCACAGGTGTGCCCTGTCAGGTTTAATAAGTGTGATTTCTTGCCTCATAAATAGGGTTGGGACCATCAGTTGTGTTGTGCAGAAGTCAGGTGGATACACAGCTGATAGTCCTACTGAATAGACTGTTAGCTGCTTTTTTCTTGCCATAATACAAATTCTAAGTACAGGAAAACGAGTGGCCATCATTACTTTAAGAAATGAAGGTCAGTCAGTCCGAAAAATTGGGAAAACTTTGAAAGTGTCCCCAAGTGCAGTCACAAAAAACATCAATTGCTACAAAGAAACTGGCTCACATGCAGTCCGCCCCAGGAAAGGAAGACCAAGAGTCACCTCTGCTGCGGAGGATAAATTCATCCGAGTCACCAGCCTCAGAAATCGCAGGTTAACAGCAGCTCAGATTAGAGACCAGGTCAATGGCACACGGAGTTCTAGCAGCAGACACATCTCTAGAACAACTGTTAAGAGGAGACTGTGTGAATCCGGCCTTCATGGTAGAATATCTGCTAGAAAACCACTGCTAAAGAAAGGCAACAAGCAGAAGAGACTTGTTTGGGCTAAAGAACACAAGGAATGGACATTAGACCAGTGGAAATCTGTGCTTTGGTCTGATGAGTCCAAATTTGAGATCTTTGGTTCCAACCACCGTGTCTTTGTGCGACGCAGAAAAGGTGAACGGATGGACTCTACATGCCTGGTGAAGCATGGTGGAGGAGGTGTGATGGTGTGGGGGTGCATTGCTGGTGACACTGTTGGAGATTTATTCAAAATTGAAGGCATAATGAACCAGCATGGCTACCACAGCATCCTGCAGCGGCATGATATTCCATCCGGTTTGCGTTTAGTTGGACCATCATTTATTTTTCAACAGGACAATGACCCCAAACACACCTCCAGGCTGTGTAAGGGCTATTTGACCAAGAAGGAGAGTGATGGGGTGCTGCGCCAGATGACCTCCACAGTCACCGGACCTCAACCCAATCCAGATGGTTTGGGGTGAGCTGGACCACAGAGTGAAGGCAACAAGTGCTAAGCATCTCTGGGAACTTCTTCAAGACTGTTGGAAGACCATTTCAAGTGACTACCTCTTGAAGTGTGACTCTACAATTTTCATAGTCATGAAAATAAAGAAAACTATTTGAATGAGAAGGTGTGTCCAAACTTTTGGTCTGTACTGTATATATATATATATATATATATATATATATATATATATATACACACACACATACATACATACATACATACACACACACACATACAGTGCCTTGCGAAAGCATTCGGCCCCCTTGAACTTTGCGACCTTTTGCCACATTTCAGGCTTCAAACATAAAGATATAAAACTGTAATTCTTTTGTGAAGAATCAACAACAAGTGTGACACAATCATGAAGTGGAACGAAATTTATTGGATATTTCAAACTTTGTTAACAAATAAAAAACTGAAAAATTGGAGCGTGCAAAATTATTCAGCCCCTTTACTTTCAGTGCAGCAAACTCTCTCCAGAAGTTCAGTGAGGATCTCTGAATGATCCAATGTTGGCCTAAATGACTAATGATGATAAATAGAATCCACCTGTGTGTAATCAAGTCTCCGTATAAATGCACCTGCACTGTGATAGTCTCAGAGGTCCGTTTAAAGTGCAGAGAGCATCATGAAGAACAAGGAACACACCAGGCAGGTCCGAGATACTGTTGTGGAGAAGTTTAAACCCAGATTTGGATACAAAAAGATTTCCCAAGCTTTAAACATCCCAAGGAGCACTGTGCAAGCGATAATATTGAAATGGAAGGAGTATCAGACCACTGCAAATCTACGAAGACCTGGCCGTCCCTCTAAACTTTCAGCTCATACAAGGAGAAGACTGATCAGAGATGCAGCCAAGAGTCCCATGATCACTCTGGATGAACTGCAGAGATCTACAGCTGAGGTGGGAGACTCTGTCCATAGGACAACAATCAGTCGTATACTGCACAAATCTGGCCTTTATGGAAGAGTGGCAAGAAGAAAGCCATTTCTTAAAGATATCCATAAAAAGTGTTGTTTAAAGTTTGCCACAAGCCACCTGGGAGACACCAAACATGTGGAAGAAGGTGCTCTGGTCAGATGAAACCAAAATCAAACTTTTTGGCAACAATGCAAAACGTTATGTTTGGCGTAAAAGCAACACAGCTCATCACCCTGAACACACCATCCCCACTGTCAAACATGGTGGTGGCAGCATCATGGTTTGGGCCTGCTTTTCTTCAGCAGGGACAGGGAAGATGGTTAAAATTGATGGGAAGATGGATGGAGCCAAATACAGGACCATTCTGGAAGAAAACCTGATGGAGTCTGCAAAAGACCTGAGACTGGGACGGAGATTTGTCTTCCAACAAGACAATGATCCAAAACATAAAGCAAAATCTACAATGGAATGGTTCACAAACATATCCAGGTGTTAGAATGGCCAAGTCAAAGTCCAGACCTGAATCCAATCGAGAATCTGTGGAAAGAACTGAAAACTGCTGTTCACAAACGCTCTCCATCCAACCTCACTGAGCTCGAGCTGTTTTGCAAGGAGGAATGGGCAAAAATTTCAGTCTCTCGATGTGCAAAACTGATAGAGACATACCCCAAGCAACTTACAGCTGTAATCGCAGCAAAAGGTGGCGCTACAAAGTATTAACTTAAGGGGGTTGAATAATTTTGCACGCTCAATTTTTCTGTTTTTTTATATGTTAAAAAAGTTTGAAATATCCAATAAATTTCGTTCCACTTCATGATTGTGTCCCACTTGTTGTTGATTCTTCACAAAAAATTACAGTTTTATATCTTTATGTTTGAAGCCTGAAATGTGGCAAAAGGTCGCAAAGTTCAAGGGGGCCGAATACCTTCGCAAGGCACTATATATATATATATATATATATATATATATATATATTTTTTTTTATTTTTTTTTTTTTTTTTTGTCTTATATGGTGGAAGACACTTTGGCATTGTCCAGTATATATTTATTTTGACATATACACCTATATAATCACTGATTATATACAACTTACATATAATTAAATTTAATAAATAATATATATTCTTTCCACAGATCAATTGGTCACAATGTGTGGTCACTATTTTGGATACCCTTGTGGTGCCCCTATCTGTCTCCTTCATGGGGCCATTTTACCAACTTCCCTCTTCTCTTCCTCCCTTCATGTTAACCTCGGCCAATTCCCGCCTCAGCCCCGGGTGGGACAGTTGCCCTTTGGGGTGCTCTCCTTTCCTTCCTAAGCCACTGGGCCAGCTATTGATGAGTGGAAAAGCCACGAAACGCGTAGAGCTTACAAGATATTATGATATACCATCTGAAGATTAACCACATGCTGTATATGTTATATAATGAAGTTTTGACAAAATGTATTAATATTTATATAATTTATACATATTGTTATATTCTATGTCCAATTTTTGACTTGGGTATGTTCACTTTTTTAATTTTATCTGTATTGTGTTAATCATGCATTATTTATTAAAATTCTCTTTTTCTTTGCAAAAAAAAAAAAAAAGTAACACTTATGCCCCTTTCACACTTGTGCGACTTGTCCTGTGATTTGGGACTGCAAAATCGCATGACAAGTCGTTCTCCATTATTTCCAATGAGTACCGTTCATATCAGTGCGACTTCGCACTGACTTCAAAGGAGTCCCTGCACTACTTTGGCCCGATTTTAATGCGTTTTGAGGTCCAAAGACATAGACATTGTTTCAGCCCAGTCAAATCACACCAAAATCGCAGCAAAATTGCGGTAAAATCGAGCGACTTTAAAGTTACACAATTATGAAAGGGGCCTTAGGCTGGGCTCAAACTGGGACTAAGTTGCCCGACAAGTCGTGTGCCATTCAGTGCAACGGAACCGTTCTAATCGAAGCGACTCAAGTCGAAAAAGGTTCCTGCACTACTTCGGGGCGACTTCGCAGCGGCTTGCATTGACTTCTATTATCACTTCTGGACCGGAAGATTTGCCCCCTTAATGACCAGGCCATTTTTTGCGATACGGCACTGCGTTAGTTTAAGTGACAATTGCGCAGTCGTGCGGCGCTGTACCCAAATAAAATTGAGGTCTCTTTTTCCCCACAAATAGAGTTTTCTTTTGGTGGCATTTGATCACCTCTGCGATTTTTATTTTTTGCGGTATAAACAAAAAAAAGAGCGACAATTCTAAAAAAAAAAAAAAACAAAAAAAAAACAATATTTTTTTTTACTTTCTGCTATAAAACATTCCCAATAAAAAAATAAAAATCATATTTTTTTCATAATTTTAGGCCAATTTGTATTCTGCTACATATTTTTGTTAAAAAAAATTCCCAATAAGTGTATTTTGATTGGTTTACGCAAAAGTTATTGCATCTACAAACTAGGGGAAAGATTTATGTCATTTTAATTTATTTATTTTTTTTTTTTACTAGTAATGGTGGCGATCTGCGATTCATTTCCTGGGACAGGAAATGATGGTAAATCTTCCCAAAAAGTTTTGCCTTTAGTTCTACTTTAAATACACAACTAGAACACAAACATAGGAACTGTAAAGTACTGTACACGCTCTTGTGATTCCCATCCATTTCTCCTGTACTATATGATTGCACAGTGAAAGAAGGGTGGCAACACGGTCACTCTGCTCTCCCCTTCTATCAGCATTATTTTGTAGACGAGACCTCATGGTGGCACTGCTAGTTTGAGTGGTCGCCAACCTTTCGCACCTTACAGACCAATAAACTCCCAATTTTTAATCCATGGGACCACTAACATGAATTTTACATGCCTTATACACACAATGCTCCGACTCTCTGCCACCCCTCCCCCTGGATCACACTGCTGCCTTATACCCATAATCCCCCAGCTCTCTGCCCCCCCCCCTCCTGGATCACACTGCTGCCTTATACACACAATGCTCCGGCTCTCTGCCACCCCTCCCCCTGGATCACACTGCTGCCTTATACACATAATCCCCCAGCTCTCCGCCCCCCCCTCCTGGATCACACTGCTGCCTTATACACACAATGCTCCGACTCTCTGCCCCCCTCCACCTGGATCACACTGCTGCCTTATACACACAATGCTGCGACTCTCTGCCCCCCTCCACCTGGATCACACTGCTGCCTTATACACACAATGCTCCGACTCTCTGCTCCCCTCCCCCTGGATCACACTGCTGCCTTATACACACAATGCTCCAACTCTCTGCTCCCCTCCCCCTGGATCACACTGCTGCCTTATACACACAATGCTCCGACTCTCTGCTCCCCTCCCCCTGGATCACACTGCTGCCTTATACACACAATGCTCCGACTCTCTGCCCCCCCTCCCCCTGGATCACACTGCTGCATTTTACACACACAATGCTCCAGCTCTCTGGAAGTCTGCTCCTTCACTTCCTCCTCTCTTCACTACTTTCAGCGCCTCCCTCTGAGTTCATAGGAGCCGGAACTACAGAGGAGGCATCGGGTATCAATGAGTGCTGACTGTTAGAGCACATTGAGAACAAAAATGGAAACAACAATGTGCGGAATACATCCGCCACAATGTTGATTCGCGGCAGAACCCCCGTGGATCACCAAATTTTTCTCGTGGACCATCACTGGACCTATAGTTCTACCTTTACCAGCAGCTCTATAACCCGTATCTGGCTCACCTTCAGTGTAAGCATCATCGTGATCGTGGAGCTGGTCAGTGGTTTCAAGATCCAGAGTGGGGCGCGGGGCTCTCTGTGTGCGATGAGTTGGCTTTTTATTGGAGAACACTTCAGAAACTGCGAATTCCGAGGCCTCCTCCACTCTCTACACACACACCAGAAGGCAGAACACAGGAGAAACAAGAATCAGGAATGTGTATTCACTGACGGGATTATTTAATTACAATGTAGCCATATATCCACAGGGTGGCGCCAATCGTCTTGTTTGCAGCTGCTAATCTGTTTTATTCTTTTAAAGCACAAGGCAAAAAAATAAAAAATCCTTTACCATTAGCGCTATTTATTCAACAATGATAACTTTATAAAATCACTTCTGATTATTTTTTCTCATATTATTCTAGAAGTCACATGGCTGCCAATGGCTTCCAAGCTGTTCTTCCCTTTCCGGCAGTGGGTGGGCTCCATTGACGCTCTTACTCCCCTTACTAGACAAGGCAGGAATCAGCAAGGCTGTGGGAGTAGCCAGCACTATGGCCCCGCCCACAACGCCTGTGTTATGGTGGAGGTGACGGTGGTAGCTGTGGGGAACAAAGGCCTTGCTGTATACAGAGCTATCAGTCTCAGTCACCAGGGGTGTGTTGGACCTCTGCAGATAGACCACTTGTCGAGGTCTTACCTTGCCTTCCTGTTGGCAGCCATCTTGGACATGTGCAGACTGCTGCATCTTATAGACTCGGATTGCATCATCACTTGCCTGCAGCCTGGGCGTCACACAGTGATGATGCTGCACACCTGACTATATCAGTCACCTGATGGGTTGCAGTCCTTGCCCTTGTGTTTGTGCTCCAAGGTGCATCTCTGCTAGAAGTCCTCTGTTCTCCGTGTTCCTCCGTGTATGACCTGACGTGGCTGACCACTCTCGACCCCGCATCAGCAGACTCCCAACTTCTGCCTTTACACACACATGAACTTTAATGGCATCCCAGTTTTAGTCCGTAGGGTTCAATATTGAGTTGGCCCACCCTTTGCAGCTATAACAGCTTCAACTCTTCTGGGAAGGCTGTCCACAAGGTTTAGGAGTGTGTCTATGGGAATGTTTGATCATTCTTCCAGAAGCACATTTGTGGAGAGAAGGCCTGGCTCGCAGTCTGAGCTCTAATTCATCCCAAAGGTGTTCTACCAGGTTGAGGTCAGGACTCTGTGCAGGCCAGTCAAGTTCCTCCACCCCAAACTCACTCATCCATATCTTTATGGACCTTGATTTGTGCACTGGTCCAAATCATTTGGTGGAGGGAGGGATTATGGTGTGGGGTTGTTTTTCAGGGGTTGGGCTTGGCCCCTTAGTTCCAGTGAAGGGAACTCTTAAGGCGTCAGCATACCAAGACATTTTCGAAAATTTAATGCTCCCAACTTTGTGGGAACAGTTTGGGGACGGCCCCTTCCTGTTCCAACATGACTGCGCACCAGTCCACAAAGCAAGGTCCATAAAGAAATGGACGAGCGAGTTTGCGGTGGAGGAACGTGATTGGCCTGCACAGAGTCCTGACCTCAACCCAACAGAACACCTTTGGGATGAATTAGAGCGGAGACTGCGAGCCAGGCCTTCTCTCCAACATCAGTGCCTGACCTCACAAATGCACTTCTGGAATAATGATCAAATTCCCATAGACACACCATGACTGCGCACCAGAGTCTCAAGGCAAGGTCCATAAAGCGAGTTTGGGGTGGAGTAACTTGATTGGCCTGCACAGAGTCCTGATCTCAACCCGATAGAACTCCTTTGGGATGAATTAGAGCGGAGACTGCGAGCCAGGTCTTCTAATCCAACATCAGCGCCTGACCTCACAAATGCGCTTCTGGAAGAATGGTCAAACATTCCCATAGACACACTCCTAAACCTTGTGGACAGCCTTCCCAGAAGAGTTGAAGCTGTTATAGCTGCAAAGGGTGGGCCAACTCAATATTGAACCCTACGGACTAAGACTGGGATGCCATTAAAGTTCATGTGCGTGTAAAGGCAGGCGTCCCAATACTTTTGGTTATATACAGTGGGGGAAAATAATTATTTGATCCCCTGCAGATTATGTAAGTTTACCCACTTACAAAGAAATGAAGGGTCTATAATTTTTATCATTGATGTATTTTAAATGATAGAGACAGAATATCAACCAAAAATACAGAAAAAACACAGGATACAAATGTTATAAAATAAATTGAGTTGCAGCTCAGTGAGTAAAATAAGTATTTGATCCCCAAGCAAAACATGACTTAGTAGTTGGTGGAGAAACCCTTGTTGGCAAGCACAGAGGTCAGACATTTCTTGTAGTTGGTTACCAGGTTTGCACACATCTCAGGAGGGATTTTGGTCCACTCTTCTTTACAGATCTTCTCTAAATCCTTAAGGTTTCTTGGCTGTTGCTTGGCAACTCATACATAGATACTCAATATAACACAATAGAAAATACATAAATACATATAAAGTGCATAAATTGTGATGATAATAGATGTTCTCCGTGTCTATGAAAGTTAATTCAACTACTTGGCGTCCGCGCTATACTGAATGATGGCTACAGCGCGGACCTGAATTGCCGGGAGGGCGTACAATGACGTCCTCTCTGCAACGAGCGGCCTGCGCGATCCCTGCGTAGTGTGCCCGGCTCGCTCTGTGATCAGCGAGTCCATGAGACTCGCCTGATCACAGATCGGAGATCAGGGGTGATCCCCCTTACCACGTGATCAGCTGTCAGCCAATGACAGCTGATCATGTAAAGTAAACAGCAGCCGGCGATCAGCTGTTTTTTTCTCCTCACACTGTCAGGGTGAGGAGAAAAAAATAACGATCGCCGGCTGCTGTCAGAGGGACATCGGTCCAGAAGAGGAGAGGGATAATTTGTGCCCCCAGTGCCACCTACCAGTGCCCACCGGTGCCACCAACCAGTGCCATCTGCCAGTGCCCACTAGTTCCACCTACCAGTGCCCATCAGCGCCACCTACCAGTGCTTACCAGTGCCACCTATCAGTACCCCATCATAAGTGTCCCCTACCAGTGCCTATCATTGCCCATCAGTGCCACCTATTAGTGCCCATGAGTGCCGCCTATTAGTGCTCTTCAGTGCCACCTACCAGTGCCCTTCAGTGCCGCCCATCATTGCCCATCAGTGCCACCCATCATTGTCACCTATCAGTGCTGCCTTATCAGTGCCCATCAGTGCAACCTACCAGTGCCCAACAGTGCAGCCTACCAGTGCCCTTCAGTGCAGCCCATCATTGCCCATCAGTGCCACCCATCATTGCCACCTATCAGTGCTGCCTTATCAGGGCCACCTTATCAGTGCCCATCAGTGCAGCCTATCAGTGCCCATCAGTGCAACCTACCAGTGCCCTTCAGTGCCGCCCATCATTGCCCATCAGTGCCACCCATCATTGCCACCTATCAGTGCTGCCTTATCAGGGCCACCTTATCAGTGCCCATCAGTGCAGCCTATCAGTGCCCATCAGTGCAGCCTACCAGTGCCCATCAGTGCAACCTACCAGTGCCCTTCAGTGCCGCCCATCATTGCCACCCATCATTGCAACCTATCAGTGCTGCCTTATCAGGGCCCATCAGTGCAGCCTATCAGTGCCCATCAGTGCAACCTACCAGTGCCCATCAGTGCAACCTACCAGTGCCCATCAGTGCAACCTACCAGTGCCCATCAGTGCCACCCATCATTGCCACCTATCAGTGCTGCCTTATCAGGGCCACCTTATCAGTGCCCATCAGTGCAGCCTACCAGTGCCGCCTCATCAGCGCACATCAATGAAGGAGAAAAATTACCTGGTTGCAAAATTTTATAAAACTATAAAAAACTATAAAAACTGTTTTTTGTTTTTTTCAAAATTTTCGGTCTTTTTTTGTTTGTTCAGCACAAAATAAAAACCCCAACAGTGATTAACCACTTAAGCCCCGGAAGATTTTACCCCCATTCCGACCAGGGGGTATTTTGCGATTCGGCACTGCGTGACTTTAACGGAGAATTGCGCGGTCGTGCGACGCTGTACCTAAACGAATTTGGCGTCCTTTTTTTCCCACAAACAGAGCTTTCTTTTGGCGGTATTTGATCACCTGTGCGATTTTTTGATCACGCGCTATAAACAAAAAAAGAGTGTCCATTTTGCAAAAATAGCAATATTTTTCCCTTTTTTTTATATGAAATTCCCCCCAAAAAAAATGTAAAAATCAAAATTTTTTAAAATTTTCGGCCAATTTGTTTTATGCTACCTATGTTTGGTAAAAAAAAAAATCGCAAAAAGCGTATTTTGATTGGTTTGCGCAAAAGTTATTGCGTTTACTAACTAAGGGAAAGATTTTTGTCATTTTTGTTGTTTTTTTTTTTAACACGTAATGGCGGCGATCTGCGATTTTTTTTGCGGTACTGCGACATTGCGGCGGACAGATCGGACCCTTGACTGACATTTTTGACACTTTTGGGGTTACCAGTGACATTTCTACAGTAATCAGTGCTATACATATGCACTGTTACTGTAAAAATACACTGGTAGTGAAGGGGTTAACTTTATTTGAGAGGGAGGGGCTGTGTGTGTCCCTAGGGGCGTGATTCTAACTGTGATTGGCTGTGGCTTCAGCTGTATGCAGAGTGATCAACGGATCTACATAGTAGATCCATGTGATCAGCTCTCATACAGCGAGGAGAATGACAGGCAGCTTGTTTACACAAGCTGCCTGACTTTCTCCCTCTCCCCCGCCGATCGCAGAGTGGCCGGCGGACATCCGGTCCGCCGGTCACACGCGCGGGGGGGTCCGTGACCACTCCGGGGCGGGAGCGCGCCTCCGGGGGCGCGCGCTCGCTCCCTAGACCCTCACAAGCTAGTGACGTAGCCCTACGTCACTTTGCCTGTGAGGGGCTGACCGCCGACGTAGATAGTCGTGCGGCGGTCGGCAAGTGGTTAAATACCACCAAAAGAAAGCTCTATTTGTTTAAAAAAAATTATAAAAATGTAATTCGGGTACAGTGTTGCATGACCGCGCAATTGTCATTCAAAGTGGGACAGCGCTGAAAGCTGAAAATTGGCCTGGACAGGAGGGGGGTTTAAGTGCCCAGTAGGCAAGTGATTAAATATGAATAACATTATTTTTTTTTTAATATAAGTGTTATAGTTCGTGGTATATAGGTCTGTAAAACACCTAATAAATAGTCCAGTGCAAACATGGTAAAGTATCTTGTTCAAATGGAAAAAAGTTCAGTGTATAATAAAGTGCAGGTGCTACAAGTAATCTTCCCCGCCAGCCATGTGATGAATAGACTTCACCGACAGAGGAACTCCAAAAGGTGGTTATGAATGGGCCACTCACCAGATGTTGTTGGTCTTGACTGCTGTATAGCATCAAGACCATGCAGCGCTTAGGTGGTCACCCCCGACCAGGAATGGTATATTATATCCAGTGTAGTCACTCCGACCAGGGACAGCAATCCGTGTATAGTCTCTCCAGCTTTCCTCGTTCACTGCCCAGGTGAAGGACAAGAAGAACAAGCTCCCGATAGTGTAGTATATTAAAAGCTTTTATTACCCATCCATGGGTTAAAACAATCCACAATGGTAAAAGTAGTCTAAAAAACCATATATGTGACTAGTCACGAGCCAGAGATGGAGTGGACAGCAGTGTGGCTTCCGGCTTGCTTTCCATTCTCTCCTTGTGACGTCACTTTGTGCGTTACATCTTACACGTTTCGTCAGCATGCTGACGTCTTTAGAGACAAGTTAATGCCAAAGAGCTCAATTTTGGTCTCATCGGACCACAGCACTCTCTCCCAATCCTTCTCTGAATCATTTAGATGTTCATTGGTAGACTTCAGATGGGCCTGTACATGTGCCTTCCTGAGGAGGGGGACCTTGCGGGCGCTGCAGGATTTCAATCCATGGCAGCGTATTGAGTTCCAATGGTTTGTTTTTGTGGTCCCAACTGCCTTGAAATCATTCACAAGCTCCTCCCGTGTAGTTCTGGGCTCATCCCTCACTTTTCTCATGATCATCCTCACCCCATGAGGCAAAACCTTGCATGGAGCTCTAAACTGAGGGAGATTGACGGTTATTTTATATTTCTTCCATTCGTGACTAATCGCTCCAACAGTTGTCTTCTTCTCACCAAGCTTCTTGCTGATGGTCCTGTAGCCCATCCCAGCCTTGTGCAGGTCTACAATCCCATCCCTGATGTCCTATGACAGATCTTTGGTCTTCCCCATGATGGTGAGGATTGAATGGAAGAAAGATTCTGTGGACAGGTGACTTCTATACAGATAACGAGTTGTTGTTAGGAGCCCCTTCTTACATTGACAGGACTAATCTGTACACCACATGAGCACCTACTGTAGTCAGTCTATGGGAGCCAGAATTATTGTTGGTTGGTAGGGGATCAAATACTTATTTTACTCACCGAACTGCAACTCTGGATCAACTGTGGGTATAGGATTGTGTATATGGGATTGTACGGTTGGGTTTTCTTTACTGTTTCTTGTTTTTTGTTGGATGAGCCACATGGACTTGTGCCTTTTTTTCAACCTGACTAACTACTGTATATACTGGAGTACAAGCCGACCCGAGTATAAGCTGAGGACCCTAATTTTACCACAAAAAAATTGGAAAAATTATTGACTCGAGTATAAGCCTAGGGTGAGAATGCAGGGCTGCAGGCATGGTACAGGACAATGCAGGGCTGCAGGCATGGTACAGGACAATGCAGGGCTGCAGGCATGGTATAGGACAATGCAGGGCTGCAGGCATGGTACAGGACAATGCAGGGCTGCAGGCATGGTACAGGACAATGCAGGGCTGCAGGCATGGTACAGGACAATGCAGGGCTGCAGGCATGGTATAGGACAATGCAGGGCTGCGGGCATGGTATAGGACAATGCAGGGCTGCGGGCATGGTACAGGACAATGCAGGGCTGCGGGCATGGTATAGGACAATGCAGGGCTGCGGGCATGGTACAGGACAATGCAGGGCTGCGGGCATGGTACAGGACAATGCAGGGCTGCGGGCATGGTACAGGACAATGCAGGGCTGCGGGCATGGTACATGACAATGCAGGGCTGCGGGCATGGTACAGGACAATGCTGTGGGCAAGGTACAGGACAATGCAGTGCTGTGGGCATAGTAAAAGAGAATGCAGGGCTGCGGGCATGGTACAGGACAATGCAGGGCTGCGGGCATGGTACAGGACAATGCAGGGCTGCGGCCATGGTACAGGACAATGCAGGGCTGCGGCCATGGTACAGGACAATGCAGGGCTGCGGCCATGGTACAGGACAATGCAGGGCTGTGGGCATAGTAAAATAGAATGCGGGGCTGCAGGCATACTACAGGAGATGCTGTGCTGCAAGCATGGTACAGGTGTATAATGGCAGGTAGTGCGGCTGTGTTTCACTTACCTGTTCCAGAAGAGCTTTAATTTTAAAAATGGCGCCGCCCGCCGCCAACGTGTCACCGCGCATGCGCCGCCGCCGCTCGGGAAAGCTTGTATACATTCGGCTATTACCAGGAATAGCCGAACGTGTATGGCCTGTCCCGAGCGGCGGCGGCGCATGCGCGGTGACACGTTGGCGCCGGGCGGCGCCATTTTTAAATGTGAAGCGCGTCGGGCCGGCCGGGGACATTTTTTTTTGTTGACTCGAGTATAAATCGAGGGGGACGATTTCAGCACAAAAAAATGTGCTGAAAAACTCGGCTTATACTCGAGTATATACGGTATGTAACTCAATTTATAACATTTGTATCATGTTCTTTTGGTTGATATTCTGTCTCTATCATTTAAAATACACCTATGATAAAACTTATAGACCCTTCATTTCTTTGTAAGTGGGCAAACTGACAAAATCTGCAGGGGATCAAATAACTATTTTCCCCACTGTATTGTATGAGGCTACGTTCACATGTGGGGGTAGCGGATCGCGGGCAGAGTCGCCACGATTCTGCCCGCGATCCGGAATCATTGCAAATCGTGGGACGCCTGTACGATGCCCATGATTTGCAATGGCACCCCAACGACGTGCAATGTTTCCACCTGCCGAATCGCAGGTAACGTCGCGCAAACAGAATCGCAGGACGCATGACGCACAAAAGAAGCTCTTGTACCTTTTTTGTGCGTCAGGCGTCCCGCGATTCTGTTTGCGCGATGTTACCGCGATTCGGCAGGCGGAAATAGCGGCAACATTGCACAGCGTTTGTGGTGCCATTGCAAATCACGGGCATCGCGCAGGCGTCCCCGCGATTTGCAATGATTTCCGGATCGGGGGCAGAATTGTGGCGATTCTGCCCGTGATCCGCTATGCCCACATGTGAACGTAGCCTGAAGATAAGGTCCTATGTTGGGAGTATATAGAAAGGTAAAGTCCTATGTTGGGAGTATATAGAAAGGTAAAGTCCTATATTGGGAGTATATAGAAAGGTAAAGCCTTTTGTTGGAGTGTATTAGTCCCGGTTCACACATATCAGATGCGGGAACCCTGCCAATCCACTGCGGGTTCCTGCAACCCACCCGACTCGCAGGCAGCTCACACTGCCATATGGGAATCGCTGGGGGTTGTCAATAAAAAGTTAACGACACCCGCAGATCAGTTCGCATATCACAGTGAGAACTGTCAGTTCAGACATGAATCAAATCCCATAGGTGTGAACCACCATGCGATCCGATTCTGGTGCGGACCAAGAAAAGTGTCCTGTGTGACTTTGGTCTGAATGCGATGCAAATTCAGCCTGAATTTGCATCGCATTTGGATCAAAGTCTCACAGGAAACTTTTTTTGGTCCACACCAGAATCGGATCGCATGGTGGTTCAGTTCACAATCTGTATGGCTGAATTTGTAACGCACAGACATCGCATGTGATTTGCAGAGCAGTGCGCTCCGAATCACATGCGATGTCTGACATCGCTGAAGTGGGAACCGGCACTTAATGTCACATGTAGGTTGTTGTTTTTCCTCTTGTGCTCGGTGTCTTACCTTTATCCAGTGCTCCACGTTGTTGTAGTCGAAGGCCGGCTGTAAAGAGAGACGGGAAGAGTGATCAGGTGACAGAAATATTTCTCATCTCTGACGTTCCTGTAATGAGGCCTCTGTCTGTGTGTATCCGACACCCTAAGGCCCCTTTCACACACTCCGTCCGTCGGACGGACTCCGTTTTTCTCAGCGGGGGATTGATCCGCCGATACCCCGCTGAGCAGGAGGACAGCTGTTCTCTGCGCTGTGTGCGGAGACACAGCTGTCAGTTCCCCATGCATCTCTATGGGGGAAATCGGATGGGAATGGACCGTCGGCCCGTTCTCATCCGATCCACTGGACGGATGGAAAATAGGGTTTCCATCCGTCCAGATTTGACGGATCGGGTCGGATGTCAGCGGACATGTCTCTGCTGCCATCCGATGCCCCATAGGAATGCATGGGGGTACTGTTCAGATCCGCCAAAAAAATGAACAGGCGGATCTCAATGGTCCGCCTGTGTGAAAGGGGCCGAACTCAACTCCGATCCTCAGGAGGTCCTTGGGGAGATGCAGATTAGAGTACTGCAATCACTGAGCAGCATATGAGATCACCTGGGATGTATTTCAGATATCTTGCAAACCTGGCCTGTTAGTGGGTCCTGAGGATCGGAGTTGAGAAACACTGTAGTAACTTATCATATCACAGACATCATTAAAGAAAAACTCCACTTTAATGGGAAAAAAAATACCAAATAAAAAAAAATATATATCATAGTGTATACAATTGTTACAAAAGTCATATTGCAATTAAATGTTTATAAAAAATACCTTTCCTTTTCAATCTGCAGCCTCTGTCATTTTCTGTAAAATGCAATATGGCCACATGGAGGCGCTGTGTACACAGATGGTGTAAAGAAAGCCCCCAGAAACATAATTTCCTGCTTGTGTCATTGGCTCACTGATTTTCCCACAAGATAAAAATCAGATTTTAGGCATCCCCTGCAGCATAAATGCCAATGCCAACCACTTCTTTAGGGATGCAGACCCTGCTACTTTCCTCATTCTAATACAAAGAGTGCACCAGGTGTAAATTTCTCACCCAGAGGGGAGAGTTTGTTTCTCAAAAAGTGGAGTTACTCCTTAAATTAGAACCCCGGTTTGGATTGTTTTCTCTTTGCGGTTTCCTGCATGTCTACTCCGTATCCTGCACTTCTGCATGTCACCCCTGTGAATGTATTTTCACCATTGCCCATGTGTTGTCACCCCCTACTGATGTATTTCCACAATTACCCATGAGTTGTCACCATTCGCTGTGTGTTGCCACCTCTACAAATCAATTTCTACCATTGCCCATGTGTTGTCACCCTACCAGTGTATCTCCACCATTGCTCATGAATTGTCATCATTGTCACCCTTGCTTGTGCGTTGTCACTGTTTCCCACATGTTGTCATCCATGACCATGTACTCCCACCATTGTCTGCGTGTTGTCACCCATGACCATGTACTTCCACCATTGTCTGCGTGTTGTCACCCATGACCATGTACTCCCACCATTGTCTGAGTGTTGTCACCCATGACCATGTACTCCCATCATTGTCTGCGTGTTGTCACCCATGACCCTGTACTCCCACCATTGTCTGCGTGTTGTCACCCATGACCATGCACTCCCACCATTGTCTGCATGTTGTCACCCATGACCATGTACTCCCACCATTGTCTGAGTGTTGTCACCCATGACCCTGTACTCCCACCATTGTCTGCATGTTGTCACCCATGACCATGTACTCCCACCATTGTCTGCATGTTGTCACCCATGACCATGTACTCCCACCATTGTCTGAGTGTTGTCACCCATGACCCTGTACTCCCACCATTGTCTGCATGTTGTCACCCATGACCATGTACTCCCACCATTGTCTGAGTGTTGTCACCCATGACCATGCACTTCCACCATTGTCTGCATGTTGTCACCCATGACCATGTACTTCCACCATTGTCTGCGTGTTGTCACCCATGACCATGCACTCCCACCATTGTCTGCGTGTTGTCACCCATGACCATGCACTTCCACCATTGTCTGCATGTTGTCACCCATGACCATGTACTTCCACCATTGTCTGCGTGTTGTCACCCATGACCATGCACTCCCACCATTGTCTGCGTGTTGTCACCCATGACCATGCACTCCCACCATTGTCTGCGTGTTGTCACCCATGACCATGCACTTCCACCATTGTCTGCGTGTTGTCACCCATGACCATGCACTTCCACCATTGTATGAGTGTTGTCACCCATGACCCTGTACTCCCATCATTGCCCATATGTTGTCACCCCTACTGATGTATCTCCACCATTGCTCATGAGTTGTCACCATTACTTGTGCGTTGTCACTGTTTCCCATATGTTGTCACCCCTGCACATGTATTTCCACCATTGCCAGTGTATTACCCCCCCCCCTCCCTACCTTGCCGCCCCCCGTCCTCTGCCTCCTCCAGCGGTAAAGCTCAGGCCGGGCTCCCCCAGCACCTGCCCTCATCTCCCCAGCTCCGTTCAGCATTCTCCACTCCGCTCTGCTCCCTGCCAGGAGCCGTGACCGCTAGGAATCCTGGGATTGGTAGTCCTACAAGGAAACCTCCCCAATCACTAACAATACAGGCCGGACTACATATCCCGGCATGCCTTACGGCGCAACGGAAGCGTCCTGCGGTATCTAGGGTAACATAACCTGGAGGACATGTGATTGCTTTCCACGTGCGGCGGATGATGACGTTCCTGAAGCGGATTGGCGGACGGAGGTGATGAGGAAAGTGAGCGACTTCCGGGACACATGCACATGGGACAGGTGAGAATAATTCATGGATGAAATGTGTCACCTCGGTCAGTGTGTCCAGCACCGATCGTTCTGTACTTCCGGACTCTTCACCGGAGATTTCTGGGTGGGATATAGAAAGCTGGCTCCTTCCCCCCATGCATTGTCTGTAGTGGAGAGCTAACAGTTCGCTTACAGTGATATTAAACCCTCAGATTTCATTCACTTGCTGAGTATGCAGCTTCTTTATCCTCTAACCCTTTCCTATGCTGATGCCATGATCTCTGCTCTGTTCCAGGCTGGCTCCTCTCCTCTGCAGCATCCTATGGAGCCACCCTTGTATGCAGGGTCTCCCTACACTGTGTGCATCAATAGAAACACACAGCCCCATAGCTTACAAAGGAAAGCCACTCTCATGCTCCTGCTTCTTACAGACTGGCTGGAGACTGCACTGTTCTCTTTCAGCCTCATGCACACGGGGCGTTTTTAACCACTTTAGCCCCGGAGGATTTTGCTGCTCAACGTCCAGGCCACTTTTTTCAACTTGGCACTGCGCGACTTTAACTGACAATTGCGCGGTCATGCAACGCCGTACTCAAACGAAATTTACGTCCTTTTTTTCCCACAAACAGAGCTTCCTTTTGGTGGTATTTGATCACCTCTGCACTTTTCATTTTTTTTTCGATAAAAGCGACAATTTTGAAAAAATAACAATATTTTTCTACTTTGACAGTTAAAAAATATCCAATATATTCAATTTTTGTCATATATTTAGGCCAAAATGTATTTAGCTACATGTCTTTGACAAAAAAATTCTCAATGAGCGTATTTTTAACAGCTTTAAGACCGGAAGGTTTTACCCCATTCCTGACCAGGCCATATTTTGCGATTCGGCACTGCGTTACTTTAACGGACAATTGCGCGGTCGTGCAACGCCGTACCCAAACAAAATTGACGTCCTTTTTTTTCCTACAAACAGAGCTTTCTTTTGGTGGTATTTGATCACCTGTGCGATTTTTACTTTTTGCGCTATAAACAAAAAAAGAGCGACAATTTTGGAAAAAATAACAATATTTTTCACATTTTTTTATATGAAATTCCCCCCAAAAAAATGTAAAAATCAAAATTTTTTTAAATTTTTGGCCAATTTGTTTTCTGCTACCTATGTTTGGTAAAAAAAAAATCACAATAAGCGTATTTTGATTGGTTTGCGCAAAAGTTATTGCGTTTACTAACTAAGGGAAAGATTTCTGTCATTTTTGTTTTTTTTTTTTTAACGAGTAATGGCGGCGATCTGCGATTTTTTTTTTTTGCGGTACTGCGACATTGCGGCGGACAAATCGGACCCTTGACTGACATTTTTGACACTTTTGGGGGTACCAGTGACATTACTACAGTAATCAGTGCTATACATATGCACTGTTACTGTAATAATGACACTGGCAGGGAAGGGGTTAATTTTATTGGAGAGGGAGGGGTTAATGTATGCCTGGTGCTTACTGACGTGTGTGGGGGGAGGTGACTGAGTGACACAGGGACAGATCGAGGGTTCAACTATGCTGAACCCTGCAATCTGACCCTGCCTGTCACTTAGGAGATCCGCCTGCTCTGTTTACACAAGTGGGCGGATCTCCACACTCGATTCCCGACGATCGGGGAAGAGCAGCAGCGATCGCCACCGCTCCTCCCCTGGCCCGACTCCCGCTGTGACTGAATACAGCAGGAGCGAGCCTCCGGTGGCAAGCGCGCGCCGCCGAGAAAGGGAAGTGTCTGGCGACGTAGGTCTACGTCGCCAGACGATAACGAACCATTTTGCCGCAGTAGAGCTCTAATGAGCAGACGGCAAGTGGTTAACTGACAATAGCGCGGTCGTGCGACGCTGTACCCAAACAAAATTGATGTCCTTTTTTTCCCACAAACAGAGCTTTCTTTTGGTGGTATTTGATCACCTGTGCGATTTTTATTTTTTTGCGATATTAATAAAAAAAAGAGCGAAAATTAAGCGAAAAATTGACATTTTCTAATTTGACAGTTAAAAAATATCCAATATATTAAATTTTTGTCATATATTTAGGCCAAAATGTATTTAGCTACATGTCTTTGACAAAAAAAATCCTCAATGAGCGTATTTTTATCCACTTTAAGACCGGAAGATTTTACCCCATTCCTGACCAGGCTATATTTTGCGATTCGGCACTGCGTTACTTTAACGGACAATTGCGCGGTCGTGCGACACTGTACCCAAATTAAATGTATGTCCCCCCCCCCCCCCCCCCCCCACAAATAGATCTTTCTTTTGGTGGTATTTGATCACCTGTGCGATTTTTACATTTTTTTTTTAAAAAGAGCGACAATTTTGTAAAAAAATTTTTTTTCACATTCTGCTATATAACATTCCCCAAAAAAAAATCAAAAATCAAAATGTTTTAACATTTTAGGCCAATTTGTTTTCTACTACATATCGCAAGAAGCGTATTTTGATTGGTTTGCATAAAATATATCGCGTTTACTAACTATGGGAAAGATTTGTAATTTTTTTTTTTTTTTTTACTAGTAATGGCGGCGATCTGCGATTTTTTTTTTTTTTTTCGGGACTGCGACATTGCGGCGTACAGATCGGACCCCTAACTGACATTTTTGACACTTTTGGGGGGGGGTACCAGTGACATTACTACAGTAATCAGTGCTAAAAAAATATGCACTGTCACTGTAATAATGACACTGGCAGGGAAGGGGTTAACACTGTTGGTGATCAATGGGTTAAATGTATGCCTCATGCTTACTGACGTGTGTGGGGGGGAGGGGGTTCTGTGACAGAGATCGCAGGTTCAGCTATGCTGAATCCTGCTATCTGTCACTGTCTGTCACAGAGAAGATCCGCCTGCTTTGTTTACACAAGCGGGCGGATCTTCTCACACTTTCCCTGATAATCGGGGAAGAGAGGTGGCAATCACCGCCTCTCCTCCTCCAGCTCGACTCCCGCTGTGCGAGCCTTCGGTGGCGCACACCGCCGAGACCGCTAGGAGTCCAGCGACGTAGGTCTACGTCCCTGAACCCAGGGGGAGCCACTGTGCCGCAGTAGCAGCACAGTGAGCGGTCGGCAAGTGGTTAAGCTGCAAAAAAAAAAATCTGACGCTCCTAAAAGCAGCTATAAAAACACCCTGTGTGCGTGAGGCCTTCCTGTGAAGAGCAGAAGTTCAGGGAAGCAGCACCGAGAGAGCAGGAGCCAGCAGCACAGAAAGTTGTAAATTGCAACTGCTGCGATAAGAATTATAACAGTTTACTGGGGGGATGTTTATTGTATTGCGCTTAATGTGTTCAACTACAATAGTCCCAAGGGATTAATACTACTTTAACCACTTTACCCCCAGCCCTATTTCGGACACTTTTTGTTTACAAGTTAAAATCAGTATTTTTTCATAGAAAACTACTTAGAACCCCCAAACATTATATATATATATTTTTTTAGCAAAGACTCTGGAGAATAAAATGTCGGTCATTGCAAAATTTTTTTGTCACGCGGTATTTGCGCAGCGATCTTTAAAACACCATTTTTTTGGAGAAAATTTGAAAAATCACATTTCACTGCATTTAAAAAATACTAAACAGTAAAGTTAGCCCATTTTTTTTGTATATTGTGAAAGATGATGTCACCCCGAGTAAATAGATACCCAACATGTTCCGGTTTAAAATTGCGCCCCCCCCCCCCCCCCCGTGGGATGGCGACAAACTACGGTCAATAGAGATCTCAATCTGCGGTTACCAGTTTAGAGTTAGAGTGTAGCTCTTTTTTTTAAATTATTGCCCTCACTATGGCGATCGCGGCGATACCTCACATGTGTGGTTTGAACAGCGATTTCATTCGCGGCTCGACTTCCGTATACGTTTTTTTTTGTGCACGAGCTAACGGTGACGGGGGCGGCTAAATTTTTTTTTTTTCCTATTTATTTTTTCGTTTTTTTTAACTTTATTACAGGTTTTAAAAAAAAATAAAAAATCTGATCACTTTTATTGCTGTCACAAGCAATGTAAACATCCCTTGTGACACCAATATGCAGTGACAGGTACACTTTATGGAGGGATCAAGGGTCTAAAAGACCCCAACCCCCTCCACTACACTTCCCTGTATGCAAAACGCCGAAAACTGCATTTTTGCATACAGCCGTTTTTCAAATTTGCCGCCTTTTGCAGAACAGTAACCCGGACGTGACGTCATGGACGCCGCCTCCGGGTTACGTCATCGGAGACCCGATCGATGCCGTTTTCGGCTTTCATCGGGACTCCATCCAGCCGGCGGACGTGCCGGCTGGGTGCTCGGGGCTCCCGGTGGGACAGGAGCCCCGAGCACAGCCATGGAAGGCGGCGAGAGGGGGGGGGGACGTCCCCTCCCGCTCAGCTGGGTAACGATCGAGCGGCTCCCGAGCCGCATCGGTCGTTACCGACGGAAAGCCGACCGTAGGCTTCAAACCACGGTACCGGGATGATGCCTCTAGCTAGAGGCATCATCCCGGTATAACCCTGCAAAGTCTGCCGACGTACGGGTACGTCAGTATGCGGTAAGTGGTTAACCTCTTCAGCTCCAGAAGATTTACCCCTTTTTGCAATACGGCACTGCGTTACTTTAACTGACAATTGCGCGGTCGTGCGATGCTGTACACAAAATTGATGTCCTCTTTTTCCCACAAATTGAGCTTTCTTTTGGTGGTATAAAGAAGTATAAATTTCCTTCCACACTCCAAAGACATGTTGGTAGGTTAATTGAATCCTGAATGAAATTGGCCCTACTGTGTATGTATGTGAGTTAGGGACCTTAGATTGTAAGCTCCTTGAGGGCAGGGACTGATGTGAATGTACAATGTATATGTAAAGCGCTGCGTAAATTGACAGCGCTGTATAAGTACCTGAAATAAAATAATTCATATAGTGCAAAAAAATCCATCAAGTTAAAAAAACATATATTAAAAAAAAAAAAACTACATATGAAAAGCCATCCAGTCCATAAATTCATAATTTTTTCCGTGCAAAAAAATTCCACCACAAAAAGTGGCATAAGGTGCTAAGCAAATCTTCTTAATTGAGAAAAGCGCTTGTTCTCGAAATGTTCCTTCACCCGTTAGTGCGGGGGTGACTCGCCAGAAATCAAAGGGCCTCCAGGACCCAGCTTGCTCTATATTTTGTTTCAGGCTCCTTGGATATCTTTGATAACGTCATCTGTGACGAAACGCGTCGGGTCATGGCGTGCTGACGTCACCCCCCATAGCGTCCAGGAAGTACGGGCGAGTGGAGCCGTCCGGCCGGCGGCTGCACATATCTCCTTGTGGATTTTTACTCTGTTTATTACTCCATTTGCCAACATCTGAGGTCTGTTTTGAACTGGGCCATCTCATCACTGTTATGTGCATGATTCATATTGAAATCTGGTAAGGAGCTTATTTACTGGTGGAGGTGTAACAGGTTCCTGCACATTCATATATTGGGCTAAGGTTTTGGATTTCGGAGTACCGATTAATTTAATCACCTTGCTATAAGTGCATTTATATTGCAATCTGGTAAGGAGCGTATATATTGGTGGAGGCGTCACATTCCCTGCACACTCACTTACTGGCTTTTTTATTATCTATATCTGATTTCTTCAGTTTCCCATTGGGTGTCTTTGTTTCCATCTGGCATTCTCTATATTGTCTTCTGGTAAGCCTATTTCCATAGGGATATCTACAGACACCTCATCATTGGGTCTAAAATAAGGTTTGTTGTCAGGTTCCTGATCATGTTAGCCAATGAACACCTATTCAATTATTTTCCAGCATCTGACGGGATAGGTCGCCATGATGAAGCTGACGATCGGTAAGGTGGCGGGAAGAGCTCGTCTTGGAGTCATCACAAGTCTGGGACAGAACGGGGAGAAGTCTCTGGAGGTTCCCGGCTGTCTCCTGTACACCAAGACCGCATCCCCACCCCATCTCACCCATGATACACTGCAAACCATCGAAGGGGTCCCCCCGGTCACTCATGTCACACTCTCCACACTGTAAGTACTGCTTTATAGAGAAATCTCTGCTTAGACAGTTGTCACCAGAACTGGTGTCCCTATTAGAAGATGTCCCCTCTGCCTCTCATAAGACAATTTGTGGTGTCTTTGTTTGCAGGGCTGAACATCAGGAGGTCCTGGAGGAGTACAAGGACGGGATTGGAAAGTTTGCTGGTGAGTACACCGGAGACTTTTCTGGTACGTTCACAGAGAAAACTAATTTAGGTCATGGGGCATTCTCTGTGATGTCACCGGTCTCTAGTGAATGGATAGGCTGCATTCTCTGTGATGTCACTGGTCTCTAGTGAATGGATAGGCTGCATTCTCAGTGATGTCACCGGTCTCTAGTGATTGGATAGGCTGCATTCTCTGTGATGTCACCAGTCTCTAGTGAATGGATAGGCTGCATTCTCTGTGATGTCACCGGTCTCTAGTGAATGGATAAGCTGCATTCTCAGTGATGTCACCGGTCTCTAGTGAATCTATAGGCTGCATTCTCTGTGATGTCACCGGACTCTAGTGAATGGATAGGCTGCATTCTCAGTGATGTCACCGGTCTCTAGTGAATCTATAGGCTGCATTCTCAGTGATGTCACCGGTCTCTAGTGAATGGATAGGCTGCATTCTCAGTGATGTCACCGGTCTCTAGTGAATGGATAGGCTGCATTCTCAGTGATGTCACCGGTCTCTAGTGAATGGATAGGCTGCATTCTCTGTGATGTCACTGGTCTCTAGTGAATGGATAGGCTGCATTCTCAGTGATGTCACCGGTCTCTAGTGAATGGATAGGCTACATTCTCAGGGATGTCACCGGTCTCTAGTGAATGGATAGGCTGCATTCTCTGTGATGTCACCGGTCTCTAGTGAATGGATAGGCTGCATTCTCAGTGATGTCACCGGTCTCTAGTGAATGGATAGGTGTAACGCTCATGCGTTTTTTCTTAGTGAATGGATTTGCAGCTGCAGAATTATTACACTCAGTAGTCATGTAGAGAATGTGTTGAACAACATATCCAACTCTCAGGACTTCATCACTGTGTACAGCCTGTTATGCAAATATACATACACTCAATATGATGTTCCTGGAGTGATAGAATGTATATGATAAAATAGAGGTGAGAGACAGGCAATAGAATGGTGAGCACTTAGTAGTAGTATTCAGGAGAGTGGTAGGTGATGATAGTATGCAGATAGGTTTTAGCAATCATGTATAGTAACAGGTGGTAGGGGACAGCAGATGAAGTATGCAAGAGAGAGTAACCTAGTGCAATGATAGGTGATGGTAGTCCCAAGAGCTAGCAATCTATGCAGATGATGGGAATAGCTTAGATAGTAATAGTCCCTTTAGTATGCAGTAGTAGATAGTGAAAGTTAGGTTGAGGAAGGAATCCCCTGCGGGGTACTTATCACTAGATGGGTTAGTAGTAGCAAGGTCCAAGAGTAATGGAGTAATCCGGTAGCGAGATACTGGATCGGTAGCGAGGTTCCGGTCTTGTTCAGGCAAGGGGAATAGCTTGAAGCTCCGGCAGCATTGGACAAGACAAGGCAACATGCGGTTTGAACGAGCAATGAGTGAGAGAAAGCCGGCGATTGAAATAGCCGCTCATAGCGGCGCCCGGCGATAACGTCATTGCCCTTAAAGGTGTATGCGTTCCATTTGGATAGCAAGATGGGACGCAATATTAAGAGAGAAATGTGGAAATAAGGGTACCAGAGGTACCAGAACATTACAGTACCCCCCCTTAAGGCCGGCTCCGGAAGGCCTCTAGAACTGGTTTTTCCGGGTATTTTGAGTGGAAATTGTGAATCAGTCTAGGGGCATGTATATCGGAGGTATCCAGCCAGGTGTCATCTTGGGGCCCATAGTTCTTCCATCGTACTAGATATTGGAGTCTTCTATGGATACGAGAATCCAGAATCTCCTTTATCTCAAATTCTTCTCCGCCTTCAACTTGTACAGGAGGTGGAGGTGATATGGTAGGCCTTATTCCTTGGTTAGGAACATGGGGCTTTAGTAGCGACACATGGAAGATGGGATGTATCTTGAGGTCTGTTGGTAATGTGAGTTGTACTGCAGCTTTTCCAATAAGTTTCTTTATTGGGAAAGGTCCCAGGAATAAAGGTCCAAGTTTTTTACTAGGGATCTTTAATCTCAAATTTTTTGTAGAAAGCCAAACAAGATCCCCAATGGCATATTGGGGAGAGGGTTTTCTACGAAGGTCGTAGTACCTCTTTTGTTGGCTATGGGCATGTGAGATGGTGGTGTTGAGTAAACCCAGGGAATCCTTTATTTGGGTAAGATAATCAGAGGCCACTGGATTACTTGATGGCAAGATACGTGGTGGAAGGAGTGTGGGATGAAACCCATAGTTTAAGTAGAATGGACTTTGTTTAGTAGTGCTGTGGGTCGCGTTGTTATAGGCGAATTCCGCCAGCGGGAGGAGATCCACCCAATCATCCTGTAGATATGAAGTATAGCAACGTAGATATTGCTCAATGCACTGGTTGACTCTTTCTGTCTGTCCGTTGGTCTGAGGGTGGTAAGGAGAAGTAAGTTTTCGCTCTATTCGTAGAATCTGACATAGAGTTTGCCAAAACGTTGAGATAAACTGTGAACCACGGTCAGACAGCAGTGTTTTTGGAATACCATGTAACTTAAAGACATGTTTCACAAGTAATTCCGCTGTTTGCTTGGATGAAGGTAGTCTTCGGATAGGAATGAAATGTGCCATCTTGGTCAGATGGTCCACTGACACTAAAATGGTGTTGAATCCTTTGGAAGGTGGTAGTTCCACTATGAAATCTAAGGACACCACTTCCCACGGAACCTGGGGTATTGGTAAACTACAAAGTAACCCCAATGGTTTTGTGTTGTCAATTTTGGACCTTGCACAGATGTCACAAGATGAAACGAACTTTTGTACGGTCGTCTTCATGTCAGGCCACCAAAATTGCCTAGTAAGTAAATTGAATGTTTTAGTCATACCCATATGTCCTGCCATAGGTACATAATGCCACAATTCCAAGATTTTGGTTCGCATAGTAGGGGGTATGTATAGTTTATCGTTGTAATAGAGGAAGCCTTCTGCATCAGCATTTAGTTGTGGTGGAGGTGAATCCAGTCCTATGCTGTGCAAAATCTCTTCCTTCAGGGAACGGACAACACCGACAATACGTTCA
The DNA here is from genome assembly GCF_965119305.1 of Pelophylax lessonae. Classification (NCBI taxonomy): domain Eukaryota; kingdom Metazoa; phylum Chordata; class Amphibia; order Anura; family Ranidae; genus Pelophylax; species Pelophylax lessonae. Next base: position 22,703,979 of record NC_138769.1, read on the forward strand.
TAGGGTATTATAGGAACTGAGGGAACCTCGACGTAGCTATCTTCGGTTAATCGTGAAAGCGCATCCGCTTTTTTATTTTTGTCTGCAGGTGTATAGGTCACTAGAAAATTAAATCTCAAAAAGAATAATGACCATCGTACCTGCCGGTGGGAAAGAGTTCTATTAGTCTGAAGGTATTGAAGGTTTTTGTGATCTGTATATATAAGGATTGGCAATCGAGTACCCTCAAGTAGGTGTCGCCAATTCTCTAATGCCAGTTTTATGGCTAGTAACTCTTTTTCACCCACTGGGTAATTCACCTCGGGGCTGCTTAGTGACTTTGAGAAGAAAGCAACTGGGTGAAGTGGTGAAGTATTTGTTGGTCGTTGGGAGAGTATTGCTCCTACTGCCATATTTGACGCATCTACCTCCAAGATATATTGAAGGGATGGGTCTGGATGGCGTAGTATGGGAGAAGAAGTAAAGCTTGATTTCAACAAGCAGAAAGCTCCATTTGCTTCTTCTGACCATTTGAATTGTTTTTTTGTACTTGTGAGTTGTGTGAGAGGTCTCACAATAGCAGAGAAGTTCTTGATGAACTTTCTATAGTAGTTAGAGAATCCTAGGAACCTTTGCAATGCTTTGCGAGTTGTTGGCACAGGCCAATCCAGAATGCAGGATATTTTGCTCATGTCCATCTTGATTCCATTTTTGGATATAATGTATCCTAGGAATAGTACCTCCTCTTTATGAAATAAACATTTTTTTGATTTAACATATAATTTATGTGCAAGTAGTCTTGACAACACAAGTCTTACATGTTTTATGTGTTCAGATAAGGAATGAGAATAAATAAGTATATCGTCCAGATATACTACAACACAAACATCAAGCAAGTCTCTGAATATCTCATTTATAAAACGTTGGAAGGCTGCGGGAGCATTACACAACCCAAATGGCATCACGAGGTACTCGAACAGTCCGTATCTGGTTCTGAATGCTGTCTTCCATTCATCCCCGTCACGGATTCGAATTAAGTTGTATGCCCCTTTTAGGTCCAATTTCGAAAAGTAGGAAGCTCCGCGCACCTGTTCTATAAGTTCAGGAATAAGAGGTAAAGGATAACGATCCTTTATTGTAATGGTATTTAATTGTCTGAAATCAATGATAGGCCTAAGACTTGAATCCTTATTGTGGACAAAGAAGAGTCCTGCAGCAGTGTAGGAAGTAGAGGGTCTGATGAATCCTTTCGCCAAATTTTCATCCAAGTATTCCTTGAGATGAGAGAGTTCATCCTGTGAAAGAGGATAAACGTGACCGAAAGGCAACTTGCTATTAGGGAGTAGATCGATACAACAATCATAGTCCCTATGGGGAGGCAACACTTGAGCGTTTTTCTCAAGGAAGACTTCCGACAAATCCTGATAACATATTGGTATAATCTCATCCGACACCACAGACAGGATCTTTCCATGTGATGAGAGATTACACGTGGTTTCGCAGTAGTGAGAAGAGAAGGTTAGAGTTCTTGTTTTCCAATCGATGATTGGTTGATGTATGTGTAACCAAAAGTCCAAAAATAATGGGAAAATGTGGTGAGGTCAGTACATCAAAAGTGGTAGTCTCCACATGAGACCCGTCAGCAGTGACAAGGAGTGCCTGTGTCTGATTAGTGATGGGACCAGAGGATAACGGAATACCGTTAATGAAACTAACAGAGACAGGTTTAAGTTTTGAAATAATAGGTATTTTATTTAAGGTAACAAAACATGTATCAATGTAGTTCCCACAAGATCCTGTGTCGATCATAGCCTTGGTGGTGATCCTAGTTTGGTCCCACTGTATTGTCAAATGAATAAAAAGATAAGGATTAGAAAATGAAGTTGTTAGTCCCCCTAGCAAGACATTTGAACACTCACCCTCTTTTTTGCGGACAAGGGGACAGCCGTTTATCAAATGATCCGGGGATGCGCAGTACATGCAGAGATGTTCGGTTTTTCTCCTGGCACGTTCGGAAAAGGTCAAAGGTGGGCGTATCATTCCTACCTCCATAGGAGTAGGGTCAACAGGCGACATCCGAGAAGGACTGGACAATGGCAATCCCATCTTCTCAGCCTTTCTTTCTCGCAGTCGTCTGTCAATATTGATACTGGTCTGTATCAGGCCATCCAAGGTGTCAGGTAAATCCGCTCGGGCGAGCTCGTCTTTAACGGCTTCTGATAGGCCGAGTCTGAACTGCGTTTGCAAGGATGTGTCATTCCACCCTGAATCAAGGGACCATCTTTTGAAATCTGCCACGAAGTCCTCAACAGGTCTCCTTCCTTGTTTTAAAGCCCTCAATTGGGTATCAGCAGTACTCTGCCGATTGGGGTCTTCATATAAACTAGCGAGTTGCGCTAGGAATAAAGGATAGGAGTTAAGAAGTGGGTCATCTTTCTCAAAGAGAGAGTCTGCCCAGGCCCGGGGATCACCCGTCAGATAGGAAATAGTGGTACAGACTTTGATTTGGTCAGTGGGGTAGGTATGAGGTTTCAACAAGAAAAGCAATCGACATGCGTTTTTAAATTCACGAAATTTACTCCGATCACCAGTAAACACTAGAGGAGGGTTTATCTTAGGCTCACGGGGCTGAGCAGCAGAGAGCTGCGCAAGACGGCCAACCTGCTGTCTTAAAGCCTGATTTTCATTTTTTACCTCTGTAAGAGCAAGTATCAATGCATCTACTTGTTGTTTTAATTGCATTACTTGAGTGGGTAATTCTGCTGAATCCATATTTTTTCGGGCTCGTTCAATCTGTAACGCTCATGCGTTTTTTGTTAGTGAATGGATTTGCAGCTGCAGAATTATTACACTCAGTAGTCATGTAGAGAATGTGTTGAACAACATATCCAACTCTCAGGACTTCATCACTGTGTACAGCCTGTTATGCAAATATACATACACTCAATATGATGTTCCTGGAGTGATAGAATGTATATGATAGAATAGAGGTGAGAGACAGGCAATAGAATGGTGAGCACTTAGTAGTAGTATTCAGGAGAGTGGTAGGTGATGATAGTATGCAGATAGGTTTTAGCAATCATGTATAGTAACAGGTGGTAGGGGACAGCAGATGAAGTATGCAAGAGAGAGTAACCTAGTGCAATGATAGGTGATGGTAGTCCCAAGAGCTAGCAATCTATGCAGATGATGGGAATAGCTTAGATAGTAATAGTCCCTTTAGTATGCAGTAGTAGATAGTGAAAGTTAGGTTGAGGAAGGAATCCCCTGCGGGGTACTTATCACTAGATGGGTTAGTAGTAGCAAGGTCCAAGAGTAATGGAGTAATCCGGTAGCGAGATACTGGATCGGTAGCGAGGTTCCGGTCTTGTTCAGGCAAGGGGAATAGCTTGAAGCTCCGGCAGCATTGGACAAGACAAGGCAACATGCGGTTTGAACGAGCAATGAGTGAGAGAAAGCCGGTGATTGAAATAGCCGCTCATAGCGGCGCCCGGCGATGACGTCATTGCCCTTAAAGGTGTATGCGTTCCATTTGGATAGCAAGATGGGACACAATATTAAGAGAGAAATGTGGAAATAAGGGTACCAGAGGTACCAGAACATTACAATAGGCTACATTCTCAGTGATGTCACCGGTCTCTAGTGAATGGATAGGCTGCATTCTCAGTGATGTCACCGGTCTCTAGTGAATGGATAGGCTGCATTCTCAGTGATGTCACCGGTCTCCAGTGATTGGATAGGTTGCATTCTCAGTGATGTCACCGGTCTTTAGTGAATGGATAGGCTGCATTCTCAGTGATGTCCCCGGTCTCTAGTGAATGGATAGGCTGCATTCTCAGTGATGTCCCCGGTCTCTAGTGAATGGATAGGCTGCATTCTCAGTGATGTCCCCGGTCTCTAGTGAATGGATAGGCTGCATTCTCAGTGATGTCACCAGTATCTAGTGAATGGATAGGCTGCATTCTCAGTGATGGCACCGATCTCTAGTGAATGGATAGGCTGCATTCTCAGTAATGTCACTGGTCTCTAGTGAAAGGATAGGCTGCATTCTCAGTGATGTCACCGCTCTCTAGTGAATGGATAGGCTGCATTCTCTGTGATGTCACCGGTCTCTAGTGAATGGATAGGCTGCATTCTCAGTGATATCACCGGTCTCTAGTGAATGGATAGGCTGCATTCTCAGTGATGTCACCGGTCTCTAGTGATTGGATAGGCTGCATTCTCAGTGATGTCACTGGTCTCTAGTGAATGGATAGGCTGCATTCTCAGTGATGTCACCAGTCTCTAGTGAATGGATAGGCTGCATTCTCAGTGATATCACCGGTCTCTAGTGAATGGATAGGCTGCATTCTCAGTGATGTCACCGGTCTCTAGTGATTGGATAGGCTGCATTCTCAGTGATGTCACTGGTCTCTAGTGAATGCATAGGCTGCATTCTCAGTGATATCACCGGTCTCTAGTGAATGGATAGGCTGCATTCTCAGTGATGTCACCAGTCTCTAGTGAATGGATAGGCTGCATTCTCAGTGATGTCACCGGTCTCTAGTGAATGGATAGGCTGCATTCTCAGTGATGTCACCGGTCTCTAGTGATTGGATAGGCTGCATTCTCTGTGATGTCACCGGTCTCTAGTGAATGGATAGGCTGCATTCTTAGTGAGTGATGTCACCGGTCTCTAGTGAATGGATAGGCTGCATTCTCTGTGATGTCACCGGTCTCTAGTGAATGGATAGGCTACATTCTCAGTGATGTCACCGATCTCTAGTGAATGGATAGGCTGCATTCTCAGTGATGTCACCGGTCTCTAGTGAATGGATAGGCTGCATTCTCAGTGATGTCACCGGTCTCTAGTGAATGGATAGGCTGCATTCTCAGTGATGTCCCCGGTCTCTAGTGAATGGATAGGCTGCATTCTCAGTGATGTCCCCGGTCTCTAGTGAATGGATAGGCTGCATTCTCAGTGATGTCACCAGTATCTAGTGAATGGATAGGCTGCATTCTCAGTGATGGCACCGATCTCTAGTGAATGGATAGGCTGCATTCTCAGTAATGTCACTGGTCTCTAGTGAAAGGATAGGCTGCATTCTCAGTGATGTCACCGCTCTCTAGTGAATGGATAGGCTGCATTCTCTGTGATGTCACCGGTCTCTAGTGAATGGATAGGCTGCATTCTCAGTGATGTCACCAGTATCTAGTGAATGGATAGGCTGCATTCTCAGTGATGGCACCGCTCTCTAGTGAATGGATAGGCTGCATTTTCAGTGATGTCACCGGTCTCTAGTGAATGGATAGGCTGCATTCTCAGTGATGTCACCGGTCTCTAGTGAATGGATAGGCTGCATTCTCAGTGATGTCACCGGTCTCTAGTGATTGGATAGGCTGCATTCTCAGTGATGTCACCGCTCTCTAATGATTGAATAGGCTGCATTCTCAGTGATGTCACCAGTCTCTAGTGAATGCATAGGCTGCATTCCCAGTGATGTCACCGGTCTTTAGTGAATGGATAGGCTGCATTCTCAGTGATGTCACCAGTCTCTAGTTAATGGATAGGCTGCATTCTCAGTGATGTCACCGGTCTCTAGTGATTGGATAGGCTGCATTCTCAGTGATGTCACTGGTCTCTAGTGATTGGATAGGCTGCATTCTCAGTGATGTCACCGGTCTCAAGTGAATGGATAGGCTGCATTCTCAGTGATGTCACCGGTCTCTAGTGATTGGATAGGCTGCATTCTCAGTGATGTCACCGGTCTCTAGTGATTGGACAGGCTGCATTCTCAGTGATGTCACCGGTCTCTAGTGATTGGATAGGCTGCATCCTCGGTGATGTTTCCAGGCTTTGTTAACCCTTCCCTCTGCTCATAGGTGAAATTGCTATAATTTGGCATCATCAGTCTAGACTGCTTTGGAAAAGAAACTGATGTGAAAGGTTTAGTTATTTTCTGTGACATTTAACATTAAAGATAAGAATAACTCAAACAAAGGAAGTGATAATAATCAGACATTCATTGTGATTCCAGTTCCCCCGTATACGCAGGTCTTCTTGTGGCCTGTTCTCAGTTGCGGTGATCAGTGGCGGTGTTATGTACGGGCCCCGTCCTGTGCGAGGATGTTTATCTCCTCTCTGATCAGTGTGGTTGGAAAGTAGTGACAGCAGAACAGGAAGTGACCCCATTAACCGCTTCGGCTTTTTGTATTTTTTTCGTGCAGGTCTGAATGACACAGTTCTGTATTGTTCTGTCAGTGACCCCATCACTCCCAGCCCATCCGGATACAACACTAACAAGGTAAAATCCTCATCGGGGACAGATCTGATCCCGGCAGCGTCTGTAGATAAAATTCAGTATCATCCAGAATCTCATTCTACCTTCCGTTCCTAAAGCTTGCATGCAGATCACTAGTTCTATGCCTTCTGTGTATTCTCTCTGATGACATATAAGCACACTGTCCACCCAATAATGTTTTCTAAAGACATCATTGGTTGCCTCAAAGTGACCCTGTACCATTAATGCCCTCACCTGGCCTGCATCAGTACCTTCTGTTCTGTCCCCTTCTTCCCCGCTGCTGAAGTGACATACCCAGTACTTCCAGGTATAGAGAACATACAATATAAATCACAAAGTGCAGCGCAATCTTAATAATCTAGAGATAAAAATAGTAGTGTATAATAATTCCAAATAAGTCCAGTATAATTTCACATAAATATGGTAAATGAATGAAATAGCAGGGTGCAAAACGGTGTGGACAGTCTCTCTTATCTTGATAAGAAACCCAAGTGCTGGTAGTAGTAGCATGCAAATCAATTCCAAGTGCTCATCTCCCACCACCACAGCTCTCTCTGCCTCTCACCTCCAGAAAGCTACCCTACAGGGTAACTCAGCATGTATATAGACACCAGCTCTAGATCCTCCTCCAGATCCTGCCTGCAATACCAGACAGTGAGAATAATAGAAAGTAAGGAAGCCGATAAATTACATTTGTCTCTAAGAGTTGCACTTTATCCCTCAAATCTCTTCAACTCCAAACTCCAATTCTTAGATGTGATGGCAGTATTCGTTGAATTTATTTTCTCTTAGCAATCCTGCTTTTCAACAGAACAAGCTGTCCTCAGCCCTCACTATCACTCACCGGGATGGTGTTTGGAGCTGAAGAGATTTGAGGGATAAAGTGCAACTCTTTTAGAGACAAATGTAATTTATCGGCTTCCTTACTTTCTATTATTCTCACTGTCTGGTATTGCAGGCAGGATCTGGAGGAGGATCTAGAGCTGGTGTCTATATACATGCTGGGTGACCCTGTAGGGTAGCTTTCTGGAGGTGAGAGGCAGAGAGAGCTGTGGTGGTGGGAGATGAGCACTTGGAATTGATTTGCATGCTACTACTACCAGCACTTGGGTTTCTTATCAAGATAAGAGAGACTGTCCACACCGTTTTGCACCCTGCTATTTCATTCATTTATTTACCATATTTATGTGAAATTATACTGGACTTATGTGGAATTATTATACACTACTATTTTTATCTCTAGATTATTAAGATTGCCCTGCACTTTGTGTTTTATATTGTTTTGAAGGCCTTTTAGGATTGTCCTTGAGTGCATAGCTGCTGATCTTTATGTTAATAAATTAGGGTTCAGCGCTGAATATTCCTATATTTATAGAGAACATACAAGCATTTTGTGGCCCTGACACCACATTAAAGAAAAAACAAATTCCCCCAAAAGAAAATAATTAATTCCTGTCCAGTCAGTCATCCGTGCCTCGCTAGTACCTGTCCCGTCATCCTTGCACCGCTAGTACCTGTCCCGTCATCCTTGCACCGCTAGTACCTGTCCCGTCATCCTTGCACCGCTAGTACCTGTCCTGTCATCTTTGCCTCGCTAGTACCTGTCCCGTCACCCGTGCCTCGCTAGTACCTGTCCCGTCACCCGTGCCTCGCTAGTACCTGTCCCGTCACCCGTGCCTCGCTAGTACCTGTCCCGTCACCCGTGCCTCGCTAGTACCTGTCCCGTCATCCGTTGCTCGCTAGTACCTGTCCCGTCATCCGTTGCTCGCTAGTACCTGTCCCGTCATCCGTTGCTCGCTAGTACCTGTCCCGTCATCCGTTGCTCGCTAGTACCTGTCCCGTCATCCGTTGCTCGCTAGTACCTGTCCCGTCATCCGTTGCTCGCTAGTACCTGTCCCGTCATCCGTTGCTCGCTAGTACCTGTCCCGTCATCCGTGCCTCGCTAGTACCTGTCCCCCCCCATCAACGCTTTGCTAGTACCTGTCCCCCCCCATCAACGCTTTGCTAGTACCTGTACCCCCATCAACGCTTTGCTAATACCTGTACCCCCATCAACGCTTTGCTAGTACCTGTACCCCCATCAACGCTTTGCTAGTACCTGTCCCCCCATCTAAGCTTTATTAGTACCTGTCCCCCCATCAACGCTTTGGTAGTATCTGTATCCCCATCAACACTTTGTTAGTACCTGTCCCCCCATCAATGCTTTGGTAGTACCTGTCCCCCCATCACCCCCCATCAACACTTTGGTAGTACCTGTCCCCCCATCACCCCCCATCAACACTTTGGTAGTACCTGTCCCCTCATCAATGCTTTGGTAGTACCCCCCCCCCCATCAGTGCTTTGGTAGTACCTGTTCCCCCCCCCCCCCCCATCAGTGCTTTGGTAGTACCTGTAATGTTGAAGACATTTTGTATTTTCTCCAAGCCACTTCTTCAGTTCCAATGGTTGTTGGGAAGATACCCCAACATTTATATCCACCCAGGTAGCACCAGCCCCTTAATCCAATCACCACAAAGTGTGTAGATGTTGATTGTTCAAGGACAGGGTGGGAGGTGTAGAAATTGCGGAACCCTTTTGTTCTGGTGACCTAATCCCATCTTTGGTGTCAGTAAGTCTGCATAGGTGTTAATCCTTTGGTTCACATGGTTGAAGATGACATTATATGTGGGTGACAGATGGTGTTGAGCTCTGAAATGTCCTCAATATTATGGAACAACTCCAGTTAAATGTGACCATTGCTAGTAGATATTATGTGGCCTTTGACTGATTTAGACACAGTTGGAGTTTTTTGACCACAGAATGGACGTTTTCTGCTCCACAGACAGTATCAGTGTGGGGATCCGGAGGACGAATCGAGCTGACACCTCAAAAGTTCATGTCCCTTCAGAGCGCTCTGAAGGTGGACTGGTTCCAGTGTCTTGCTGATGGTGAGGTGATGCCCGGTGGCTCCTCCAGGAAGAGGGCAAAGAAGTCAGTTGACCGGTCCCTGAACTTCTTGGATGAATGTCTGCAACTACTGACCAAAAATGACGTGAGTGCCACTTCATTGTATAGTGTGTGTGTGTGTGTAATATATATATATATATATATATATATATATATATATATATATATATATATATATATATATATATATACACACACACACACACACACACAAAAACCTTGGATTGCGAGCATAATTCGTTCCGGAAACATGCTTGTAATCCAAAGCACTCTTATATCAAAGTGACTTTTCCCATAAGAAATAATGAAAACCTCAGATGATTTGTTCCACAACCATTTATTCATAAGTCCTTCAGTTTATAGTCCATATAAAAAGTTTATAGCAATGTGATGTTGTGTAACCAGGATGTCCATCCACAAATGGCGGCCTCCACAAGTGATTAGAAGCAAAATCCAGCAGGCGTTTCAGAGTATAAGGATCAGTTCACACCATAGAAACTCAGTCTGGATGCGTTCCATATGCTTTTCTGCATGTGCATTTTTGATGTGGTCCAGTGCATTTTTCCCCAACCTTAATTACGGACGTGTGTTTCAGTGCATTTTTTGGTGCATTTTTGTGCGTTCCGGTGGGTTTTCCATTCATTTTACCGCGTTCCATTACAGTCCAGTACAGAAACAATGCAACATGTTCTACTTTTTTCTGGAACGCACTGGAACTGACTGCACTGGTGTGAACTATGCCAGTGAAAAACCATATAACCTATCCATGCGTTTTTGATGCAGACAAAAAAACACACTGGACTGCATGTGGTGTAAACTGACCCTAAAAGAGAAGAGAGGCTCCTCTAAGTGTAGCAATATGGTTACATTTAATGAAGGTTCAACATTTAGCAACTCACATAGTTGATGATCAAAACAGGCACATCTAAGTATGCAGGCATCCGGGGTAAAGCTGTCCACATAGACCATCCTCCGCACCGCCGCCTCTCACCGCTGTCAGTCTTCAATCGTGACTAGGAAGACTACCCTGCAGCAGAGCGATCTGAAAGCGAGGCTTGAAGCGCTCATGAAGCGAAGTGTGAAAGGGATGACGTTGATGAGGGTATGTGGACAACTAAACCCCGGATGCCCGCATACTCTGATGTGCCTATTTTAATTATAAACCATGTGAATTGCTAAATGTTGTACCTTCATTAAATGTATCCATATTTCATCTCTTTTATACTCAGTTGTGATACAATGCTACATGTATATCAAGATATCGCTTGTTTATCAAGTCAAAATTTACAAAAATACATTTGTATATATACAGGCATACCCCACTTTCAAGTACACAATGGGACCAGAGCATATATGTAAAACGAAAATGTACTGAAAGTGAAGCAATACGGATATATATATATATACTCGCGAATACAGACACATTGGCATCATTGGGAAATCTTGGTCAGCTTGACATGGCACTGCTCCGAACCATAAGTGACAGGGACACCAAACTTGGGAAGCAGGTTAAGGGGAACCAGGACTATGACATGATAGATTACTTAGGCAAGATGGTCGACCCCAAAATCATATATGTTGTAGTCCTGGGTCCCCTCTCAGGAGCAGTGCTATGTCAAGCTGACCGAGATTTCCCATAGATGCCAATGTTAAAGACAGGGAGCAGTGCCATGTCAGGCTGACCAAGATTTCCCATAGATGCCAATGTTAAAGACAGGGAGCAGTGCTATGTCAAGCTGACCAAGATTTCCCATATATGGCAATGTGTCCGTATTCGCGAGTGTACATAAAGTGAGTATACATAAAGCGGGGTATGCCTGTGTATATATGTATGTGTATATGTATATATGTGTATATATATATATATATATATATATATATATATATATATATATAATTTTTAATGGCTTTTAGTCAGCAGCAGGAACTATTTTTGAAGGGTTAAAACCTCTGCCAGGGTTGTTATACTCCATATGACATATCTAAGAGGCACTGGTACTTTAGAAATTAGTGATTCAATGAAACAAAGGACACACCTCTATATTATTACATAGATAAGCCAGTGCAATTTAGTTGTCTTGTTTTGCTTTTCCTAAACAGCATACACAGCATTTTTCACAGCACAAGGAACAGAAAACACAGCAGAAAACAGGTCTGCTTTAGTTGAACTTTCGTGCAAATCCCGGACGAGCCCCCAATTGTTTTGCTTTGCATCTTTTAAGGTTCTTAGGGGTATAAGCAAGGAAGCAATTAAACCTCTGTAGTGTATTAATGTGCTTTTACTAAACAAAATACTCTACATACAGTTATAGAAATACAGTACAAGACCTGCAGATATTACAAAACATATCTACAATGTACACATGCACAAGCTATCCTTTCAAGCAAATTAGCTTAGATTATGTATGCAAGAGGAATACACTATAAAACTTACTTAACCTGGGTTGTAGATTAAGTATCATCTCAGGCAGCATTCCTATTTTCAGTCTTTCTTTATGATTGAGTCATATTCCAGGATCTCTTTCCAGACAGCTTCTTTAAGTCCTCCAGCTTTACGAGCTTTACGAACCAGTCCAACAGGTTCATTAGCACACCTATAGAGGAATCTTCGCTTCTAAACAATACATGGTCTTAACATGTTATTCCATATTTATGCCATCAAATTCACTAAAATAGCCATCGCAACACAGGTCTATGCACTCCACCTTCATCAGGGCTTGAAATGTTAATAAATGGAACCAATGCAACAGGTGTCAAGATAGATCTGTATTATATCTGGCTTATTTTCTTGTGGAGAGTTGGTGCAAGTAAGTCTGCCAATAATGACGGCAGAAACTGGGAGACTTGTTTCCACCAGCTCCCTACAAGAAAATAAGCCAGATGCAAAGTAATACTCCCAGATTACCTGGTACATTGAGTTAATTTAAACCTTTTTAGCAAATGTGTTCAATTTATTTTTCTTTTAATAAATGGACTCCATTTGACCTGTCATTTTGGATATTTCTGGCCTCAGAGACTAAAGGATAAGGTTGTGATCGGAGCCATTGAAGGAGGTGACCTCCTGGAGGAGAGGCTGAGATCAGCACGTGAGACAGCAAAGAGGCCAGTGGGAGGATTCTTATTGGATGGATTCCAGGGGACTGCAATGACCCAGGAGACTAAACGAAACCTCCTCACGTCCGTTACAGCGGAGCTACCGGAGGAGAAGCCAAGGTGCGTTATTTCCTAACTTCTGCAGGTTTTACTGATTTATTGGGCACTCTATCTAAAACTGGCATTTCAGTGTTTAGGTTGGGGGCAAGACAAGTTAACCTCTAAAGCCTGGATACCTCTGTTCCCAGCCTGGGATTGGACAGTGAAGGATAAGCAGAAGACTAATGAGCTTGTCCCTCTGTTTTCTCCTCCTGTCAGCATGTGTGAATGCCAGGTACCAGGCTGCTAGCAGCCTCTTATTCTCCCAGTGCTGCTTAACTGGGCACTGCAAAAGGCTGATTTACTCAGGGCCCATTTAAATTTTTGTGGTGCGTTAATGCATATTATATTACACGCCAAGACAGCCCATTGAAATGAATGGGCTACCATTGAAACCTGGCATGCTGAAAATTAGGTGTTTTTTTGTATTGCACTGCACTATGTAGCACTGCCCCCTTGAGGACTGCTGGATATTATGCTTTTGGGTCCCCCTGGGTTACCGTTAGCAATACTGGCATTCACAATTTAACACTTTACTTCTTGGCTCAGTCAATGATCAGTCCAGGGGTATGTAGTTGTTTTTGGTGTTTTAATTTAAATAGGGATGGTAGAAGGGAATAGTGGGATACTTCAAATTAACTATTCACAAGATGGAGGACTTCTAATTCTCCATACAGCCAAGCTGTTGATTCACCCTACCACTTGGGTGCATTTGGGGTTAAGTCTCTATTCAGATGACTTAATGAACTAAATTCTCTTCTGGACACTCTCCTAGTATCCTCTTTCTTGACCACTGACACCCGTCCTCTGACTATCCTACTTCAGGGTGGCCCCCCTCAGGTCAGGTCCCATGACACGATCCCCTGTACTCAGGATATTGTTTTTCTAGTATCTCCAGTGTTTTCCCCTACTGGTACAGAGGAGGAGGCATCCGCCACCCTCCCTCCAGGTCTCTGCTCACCAGTCAAAGACCCCGCAGCACATGTGCTCCTGGCTTTTTACAGTATCCCAGAATGCACTTAGGCAACCAGTCTCTTACAATCACCAGGACTGTGTCAAAGCATATGCATCCATTGGTCAGGTTTTCTCCCACTGTCCAACATGCCTCCCTATTGGACCAGTGTGAAACGCTCTCTAGACTCAATGAATTGCACACTGAGCACAATGAGCAGACCTAACTCACAGATCCTGCTCTCTGGTAGGCAGAAAGCAATATAGATTTCCCTGCTGCTCCTCTGATAGGTAGACCGAGCCAAAAACTATACTGTCTCACTAGCACCTACCTAGGAGGGTGCTACAACTATAATGCATTACTAAATACTCTAATGTATTGGGGGCTCTGATGTAAGGGAGACTTTTATGGAGACTCTGATGTAAGGGGAGGGTTCTGATGGTTACTCTGATGCAAGGGGAGGTTCTAATAGGCTTTCTGAAGTATGGAGTGACTCTGATGGGGACCCTAATGTAAGGGAGGTTTCGAGGGGGACCCTGATGTAAGGGAGGCTCTGAGGGGGACCCTGATGTAAGGGAGGCTCTGAGGGGGACCCTGATGTAAGGGAGGCTCTGAGGGGGACCCTGATGTAAGGGAGGCTCTGAGGGGGGCCCTGATGTAAGGGAGCCTCTGAGGGGGACCCTGATGTATGGGAGCCTCTGAAGGGGAGCCTCTGAGGGGAATCCTGATGTAAGGGAGCATCTGAGGGAGACCCTGATGTAAGGGAGGCTCTGAGGGAGACCCTGATTTAATGGAGGCTCTGAGGGAGACCCTGATTTAATGGAGGCTCTGAGGGAGACCCTGATTTAAGGGTGGCTCTGAGGGAGACCCTGATTTAAGGGAGGCTCTGAGGGAGACCCTGATTTAAGGGAGGCTCTGAGGTAGACCCTGATTTAAGGGAGGCTCTGAGGGGGACCCTGATTTAAGGGAGGCTCTGAGGAGACCCTGATTTAAGGGAGCCTCTGAGGGGGACCCTGATGTAAGGGAGCCTCTGAGGGGGACCTTGATGTAAGGGAGCCTCTGAGGGAGACCCTGATTTAATGGAGGCTCTGAGGGGGACCCTAATTTAAGGGTGGCTCTGAGGGAGACCCTGATTTAAGGGTGGCTCTGAGGGAGACCCTGATTTAAGGGTGGCTCTGAGGGAGACCCTGATTTAAGGGTGGCTCTGAGGGAGACCCTGATTTAAGGGTGGCTCTGAGGGAGACCCTGATTTAAGGGTGGCTCTGAGGGAGACCCTGATTTAAGGGAGGCTCCGAGGGAGACCCTGATTTAAGGGAGGCTCCGAGGGAGACCCTGATTTAAGGGAGGCTCTGAGGGAGACCCTGATTTAAGGGAGGCTCTGAGGGAGACCCTGATTTAAGGGAGGCTCTGAGGGAGACCCTGATTTAAGGGAGGCTCTGAGGGAGACCCTGATGTAAGGGAGCCTCTGAGGGGGACCCTGATGTAAGAGAGGCTCTGAGGGGGACCCTGATGTATGGAAAGCTTTGAGGGGGATGTAATGAGGGACTCCTGAGTTCATATGTAAGCCATACGTCTGTTATTACAAACTGTACTAAACACCACAGGAGTAGTAGTAGCAGTTCCCCTAAAAAAAAAAAAAAAATACCTTTCCTTTGCACAATATTTGTAGATTTTCTCAATATATATTGCAGGCTGATTGTGGGGTTTTGGAGAATACTCAGAATTATTTTGCATAGGCTGCCTGTTGAAATATTTTTAACTCCTCTGTGTTTCCGACCTGCAGGTTCATTCATGGCGTTGGCCGGCCAGATGAGATTCTAGACTGTGTAGATTGTGGCGTGGATCTGTTTGACAGCAGTTTCCCTTATGAAGTGGCGGAGAGAGGCTGCGCTCTGACCTTCGATCACCAGTACGAGCCGGACCCGGAGACTGCAGGTGGACATCTGAGCCCTGACCGTACCCCCGAGTCTAATGGTATCTGTGTGCCTAGTGTTGCCGGAATGTGGTGCTTCCCACCGCACTGAGATTGTGTATTATTGATGTCTTCTGTGATATTAAACACGTAACCCCAGTGTTCCTTCCAGCCATTAAAGTGAAGCTCCTGGCAAAGAGTAAAACCGGTCAGGGAAATGTGAATGTCATAGCAGAAGTTCTGCAGTTCTCCAAACTACAAAAATAATTTCGAAAAGGGAACTAAGGATGCGTTTTTCATGTACATGAATGAGCAGGTTTCTTACGACTGCCAGGCAAGGCTGTACTCCAGAAGAACATATTAAAGAGGCTCTGCGATTTCAAAACTGATTTGTGTTATCCAGGTCAAATGTAGCCCTCTGCAAGGTTTTATCTGACCCTCTGATGTAAGATGGATCTCTCTTGGGGACCCTGATGTAAAGGGGTACCCTAATGCAGTGTTTCTCAACTCCGGTCCTCAGGGCACACTAACAGGCCAGGTTTGCAAGAAAACTGAAATGCATCACAGGTGATATCATTTGTTGCTGAGTGATTGCAGTATTCTAGTCTGCATCTCCCCAAGGTAATACTTAAAATCTGGCCTGTTAGTGTGCCCTGAGGACCGGAGTTGAGAAACACTGCCCTAATGGGCACTCTAATATAAGAGGGACTCTGATGTAAGAGAGACCTTTGATGGAGACTCTTTTGGGAACCTTGTTGTAAGAGGGGCTTAAATGGGGACACTGATGTAAGGGAGTATCCTAATTGGGACCCTGATGGAAGGGGGGGACTCTGATTGGGACCCTGATGGAAGGAGGGACCCAGATGGACGGGCAGACACTGATTGAGACCATAATGGAAGGGGGGGGGCTCTGATGGAGACCGTGATTGAAGGTGGAGGCTCTGATGGAGACCCTGATGCAAGAGGGGCTTTGATGGGGATTTTGATGTAAGAGGAGGCTTTAATGGGGATTCTGATGTAAAGGGGGGGCGGGGCTGTGATGGGGACCCTTATGTAAGGGGGGGCTGTGATGGGGACCCTTATGTAGGGGGGCTGTGATGGAGACCCTGATGTAAGAGGGGGCTCCCTTGGAGACCCTGATGTAAGGGGGGGACTCTTATAGGGACCCTGGTGTAAGGGGGGCTCTGATGGGAACCCTGATGTAAGGGAGGCTCTGATGGGAACCCTGATGTAAGGAGGGGGCTCTGATGAGAACCCTGATGTAAAGGGGGGCTTTGATGGGAACGCTGATGTAAAGGGGGGCTCTGATGGGGACCCTGGTGTAAGTGAGGGCTCTGATGGTGAGCCTTGATATAGGGGGGACTGCGATGGGAACACTAGAAGAGACTCCAATGTAAGGGTGCATGTTGGGGTGTAATTTATTGCCTGCAAATTAAAGGAAGGGCACCTGCCAGGATAGCAGGTAAATGTATGAATTAACTGTACTGAATGGCTCCAGTTTTAAGGTAGCTCTGGGCTATTTAAGGATTTCTATTTCTATTTCTCAGTATGCTCTGCTACTCTCAATTGTTTTATCAGTGAATCTTTACATGGCCTCAGATATTCCCACAAGGGTGATCATGTGATTCTCATTTCCAGTACTAGACAAGGTCGAGCTTTGCGATGGCGAGAAGAACATGGAAGAGAAGACGAAAAACGAGGAGCCAGAAATCGACCGATCCCAGATCACCTCCTATGAGATCTGCCTGAAGGAGAAGAGGTCTGTATTACAAGGTCAACTAAACAGGTGTAGTTTTCTGGCCAAATCTGAGCTGCAGTCTTATCGATTGCTGTGTCAAATCCCTACATGTGGTAGTATGCTGCCATGGCTTGATGCCAGAAAAAAATTACGGTAAGGCAAAACACAATTTTGCGTTTTCCTGGCGACAACATTGCAGCATACTACGACATGCATGCTGCCGTGGATTGGCACCAGGAAAGGAAAATGACGGTAGTTATTTGTTACAGTTTTCCATTTTATAGAACTCCCCCCCCATACCCCTCATTCCCCTTACTGATCCACGCTCATGTCATGGGGAGGACAACACAGGCTGAGATGGATCCAGTGTTGTGACATTTAACCAGTTCCATAGTGGGGAGCTACTCCTCTCAGGAGAGTTGATTGAAATGTTCCATTCCCACCGATAGTCCATAAAGCTGCCAACTGGAAAAGCTCCCTCACAATTTAGCTGTACCCCATCCCCTTTTTTTCTGTGATGTTGTGACAATGTAAGAATGGGTTCTTCAGTTACATTAATAGCCAATATATGAGTTGGGGTTTTTACCAAAGAACGTAGAAAAGATGGTTCCTATAGGTGCTCTACTGACAGCAGGTTATTTATTTTAACCGAAGCCAAGTGCTGTTTGGCAGCTAATTGGGGCAGAAAGATGTGCCTGGACCAGGTACATATGCTTAAAGAAGCCTTTCTCAACCTTTTTTACACAATAAAAGCCCTCAAAATATTTTTTAGATCTCAGGGAACAACTGCTTAAAAGCAATTAATTGGAAGTCAGTGGGAAAATTGCCCATTAAGTTGCTAGTGAGAAGAATGCCCCTTACATTGGTGATCAGTGGGAAGAATGCCCCTTACATTGGTGGTCAGTGGGAAGAATGCCCCTTACATTGGTGGTCAGTGGGAAGAATGCCCCTTACATTGGTGGTCAGTGGGAAGAATCCTCCTCACATTGGTGATCAGTGGGAAGAATCCTCCTCACATTGGTGATCAGTGGGAAGAATGTTCCTTACATTGATGATCAGTGCGAAGAATAGTCCATACATTAGTGGATCAGTGGGAAGAATGCCCCTTACATTAGTGGTCAGTGGGAAAAATACTCCATACATTGGTGGATCAGTGGGAAGAATACTCCATACATTGGTGGATCAGTGGGAAGAATACTCCATACATTGGTGGATCAGTGGGAAGAATACTCCTTACATTGGTGCTTTTGAATGCCACCCTTAAAGACAGCTAAAAAAAGATCATTGGTGTCATGCAGCTGGCTTTGCCACGAGGTGTTGGCCGTGGAACTATGCAGGTCACCATCAAATGGGAGGTCAATCAACCACAGTTCAAGGCTTTGACGGTATGGAGCAATAGGTACTCCTCAACCTCTGGAGGAACCATATTGTTCAACAGAACCCTGCTTTGACTTTTGGTAGGTTGACCTAAGGTGTGAAATCCCTGCAGCTATATACCCAGTGAAAATCACGTAGGCAGTTCGCCCGTTGATTAAGGCTGTGGTCCCTCCCATGAGGATTGGGTAGTCTGGGCTGAGTTGATTGCAGGATTTATAGGTCACATCAGGACAACAGTGATAGGACCTCCTGACCAATGTTTATGTCTTTGAGCAAATTTCATTCACTCAAAGGCCATCCCACTTCCACACCACATGGCTGGAAATTGAGTGCCTTAGCCTGTTTTTAGAGCTTTGTGAATTGAGCCTGTTGTATTTCTGTCACTTCATGTCCTCCAGGTTCCGGGAAGACTTCAGACCGCTGCTTCCAGGCTGTACGTGTTACTGTTGCCGCAACCACAGCCGGGCCTACGTCCACCACCTTCTGATCTCCAAAGAGTTACTGGCTGGCATCCTGCTGATCATACACAACTTCCAGCATTATTTCAGCTTCTTCCGCTCTGTGCGGGGGGCTCTGAGAGACGGTAAACTCCATGCCCTCAAAGAGGCCATTCAGAGACCGGTGTCCTGAGTCCAGAGCCAGTCTCCCCTATGTGTCTACATTCCACCTCAATCACCAAGAGCAGCCAATCCCAAATCAGCATTTATTGTTGGGGTCTTACTGAACTGCTGAATTCTCATTGCTTGTTATGATGTACTGCACATGTGTTTTTTCCCCCATCATATTTATATTAAAGCAAATCTGTCTTCAAAATAAAAGCCCAGCCCAACCCCGTACCTTCCCATTAGTTTAAAGTAAAACCTCTTAACCCCTAACGTTTATTGAGGGACATAGGGAGATCCATATATCTTTACCAGTGGGTTACAGTGCCACCAGCAGAGGTGGGGATGCTATGTACAAAAAAAGCAACAAAGGGCAGGGCACCACCTTGTGGCCAAAACCCACAACTGCCAGAGGGACTCCCTTTTTGCAAAGCCTCCAAGGAGGGAAGAACCTCTATCACCCACCTTTGAAAATTCAAAAACCTCTTCTAGCACCTGCTTTGTGCTAGAAGAGGAAACGTTTTTCTCTATCTTTTTATTGAGGGACAGCAGAGGAAAGCACTAGGTGCAAATAAAGAGAAACTAAAGGAACATCGCCATCTGGTGGTCAAACCCCATAATTGCCAGGAAGGCTTTGTTTTTGCCTAGTGTCTAAGAAGGAAGGACCGCTCAACCACCAGCCTTGTGCTAGACACTATCTGATGATTAAAGTGTATGTACAGGCAAAGCAAGAAGTAAAGAAAAATCCTTCAATTGGGCACCTGTTCCTATGTCAACCCTCTAAAGGTTCTCTCACACTTGTGACCAGGGGCTGGTGAATCGAGGAGGTTAAGCCATGGTTTAACTGCCCCCCACCTGAACACAGACATGCAGCTGCTCAGGACTGTACACATTCTGTGGCAAATGCTCAACAGCATGTACCATTCACCAAGCGGTTACCGCGGCTGAACGGAACCCATGAAAGTCTATGGGACCACCTTCATCCGTGTGCAATGCACAGGATTGTGATGCGATGGTGTGCCATTTCCGGGGTAAATTGGCTACCGACAGAACCCAGTATTGTCTGCATTTGCCCACTCTGTTACACCCTCTGCTACCACTTGACAACTATAGGGCCCCAAGTGCTGCATTGTGAGGAGCCAGGGGACACGTGTTCCTTCATACCTAGAAGTATATTTGACCGATCTGCTGTGGGGATCAGAGTCACGATAAAGGTTATGTTTAGGTATTGGAGGGTGCCTGACCCATAGTGGAGGATTCTGGAGAACTCGTAGTGGGTCTGTATTTTATAAACAGTTTGCTTTAAATCAGATTGTCAGCTCTTGGTTCCTAGTGTTCCACTACATCAAAAGAAAGCTCAACTTTCGTTATTATATAATAGTGTGTATAAATGCTAGGATAACTGTTTTGTATTATTAAAAATGACCTTTTATTTTATTCCAAAGTTTCTGTGATTTTTCTAAAACGGCCCGAAAAATTCAAAGAGGGCTTCCTTGCAGCCATGGCAATGGTATAGGTTTCTGCACATGGTTTGCATACAGAACACGCCCAAGAATCTACTGGACAGTTAATCTTGGCACAATGCTGAGAATAATAATGTGATTTATCAGGAAAGCCCACCCACTTCCAGTAGGTAAAGGAAAGTTACTGGAAAGGTCTGACTCAATCTATGCAGATGGTAATGTATACTAGTATTGTCTCAGAGAGAATATTTTCCCTAATTAAATGTGTGTTTTAACTTTAGAAGGCCTTTCTACAAAGTAAAAACAATATCCCTCTCCCTAACACTAATCGCCAAATAACCCGCACACTAACCCTCCCTGTAATCCTTACAGTGACTCCCAAATGTAACCCTAACAGTAACTCCCATACTCAACACCAACCCCCCACAACCCCAACACAAACCCTTCCTGTAACCCCAACTCTAACTCTCCCTGTAACCTTAACACTAACCCCCATAACTGTAACTCTCCCTATAATACTAACAGTGACCCCCACATCTAACCCTCCCTGTATTCCTAACACAAACCCCCATAGCCTCAACACTAATCCTTCCTGTAACCCCAACACCAACCCCCCATAATCTCAACACTAACCCTTCCTGTAACCCCAATATAATCCCCTCATAACTCCAACACTAACCTTCCCTGTAATCATAACAGTGACCCCCAAATGTAACCCTAACAGTAACCCCCTATAACCTCAACACTAACCCTCCCTGTAACCCAAACACAAACCCCCCATAACCTCAACACTAACCCTTCCTGTAACCCAAACACAAACCCCCAAAACCTCAACACTAATCCTTCCTGTAACCCCAACTCTAACTCTCCCCGTAACCTTAACACTAACCCCCGTAACTGTAACTCTCCGTGTAACCTTACCACTAACCCCCATAATTGTAATACTAACAGTGACCCAGAAATCTAACCCTCTCTGTAACCCTAACACCAACCCCCCATAATCTCAACACTAACCCTTCCTGTAATCCCAACATAATCCCCCCATAACCCCAACACTAACCCTCCCTGTAATCCTAACAGTGACCCCCAAATGTAACTCTCCCTGTAACCCTAGCAGTAACCCCCATAATATCAAAACTAACCCTTCCTGTAACCCCAACATAGTCCCCCCATAACCCTAACACTAACCCTCCCTGTAATCCTAACAGTGACCCCCAAATGTAACCATCCCTGTAACCCTAACAGTAACCCCCATACTCAACACTAACCCTTCTTGTAACCCCAACACAAACCCCCTATAACCTCAACACTAACCCTCCCCTGTAACCCCCAACTCTAACTCTCCCCGTAACCTTAACACTAACCCCCATAACTGTAACTCTCTGTGTAACCTTACCACTAACCCCCATAATTGTAATACTAACAGTGACCCCCAAATCTAACCCTCTCTGTAACCTTAACACCAACCCCCATACTCAACACTAACCCTTCCTGTAACCCCAACATAATCCCCCCATAACCCCAACACTAACCCTCCCTGTAATCCTAACAGTGACCCCCAAATGTAACCCTAACAGTAACCCCCATAATCTCAACACTAACCCTTCCTGTAACCCAAACACAAACCCCCCATAACCTCAACAATAACCCTTCCTGTAACCCTAACACCAACCCCCATACTCAACACTAACCCTTCCTGTAACCCCAACACAAACCCCCCATAACCTCAACACTAACCCTTCCTGTAACCCCTAACTAATTCTCCCTGTAATCTTAACACTAACCTCCATAACTGTAACCCTCCTTGTAACCCCAGCACTAACCCCCATAACCTAAACACTAACACTGTCCCATTAGGTATGCGGGGCTCTGAGCATGCGCACTGCTGCGCTGCTCAGCTGTTCCTGGCCGGAAGTGATGAGGGTAGGTTTTTCTCACGGGGTAGGTAATTCTCACGTTACACCGGTGTTGTAAAATTTTGTCGGACCCGTGAAAAAATCGGACCTCGTCACTTCCGGGGACAGAGCATCACAAAAACAGCTGATGGAGTCGTCCATGCGCATGCGCAGAAGACATTTTTTGAGGTTTGGCAAAATTATAACAGACAGCGGCCAGCTGACTGAGAGGAGGCGGGGCTGAGGTGGGACGGAAGACACCGCCGCGTGTTAGGGTTATGGGGGGACAAATCCTGACATTTGACAATCAGCCTTGTTCTGATGTTTACAGCTATACCTCCCACACGTGGTGTGACTGCCGTTTACATATGCGCGTGGGACCAACGCGTGCGTTCCCCTTTCCATGTGAGCACGGGGGGACGGGAGCACTTTATTATTTACTTTTTTTACGCTGTACTCTTGCTTTTTTTTTTTTTTATCACTTTCATTGATATTGCAAGGTATGAACAACATCCCATGTGATAGCATGGTCATAACAGGTCCTCGTTATGATGACATCTGGGGTCTATGAGACCTGAGATTCCTCATCTGGCCTCCAGAGCATCTGATCACACTGAGATTGGTTTGATCCACTGCTATACACGCCGGTGTTCTAAAATTTGGTCGGACCTGTGAAAAAATCGGACCTCGTCACTTCCGGTGGCCCTACGTCATGAAACAGCTGATGGGCATCCCAAGTGCGCATGCGCAGAAGACATTATCTTGGTTTGGTAAAATTATAACAGACAGCGGTCAGCTGACTGAGAGGAGGCGGGGCTGAGGTGGGACGGAAGACACCGCCGCGTCATCTGCAGAGCTGAATAGAGGAGGCGGGACGGAGGTGCGGCCGTGTAATAAATGCAGGGCTTAAGCGACTCCTTCTGTTTTATTATCTTTAGTAATTATCGTATTATTTATCCTTAGGATTTCATTACATTTAGTATTTCTATAATACAAAATAAGAAATACTTAATGTAATGAAATCCTAAGGATAAATAATACGATAATTACTAAAGATAATAAAACAGAAGGAGTCGCTTAAGCCCTGCATTTATTACACGGCCGCACCTCCGTCCCGCCTCTTCTATTCAGCTCTGCAGATGACGCGGCGGTGTCTTCCGTCCCACCTCAGCCCCGCCTCCTCTCAGTCAGCTGGCCGCTGTCTGTTATAATTTTGCCAAACCTCAAAAAATGTCTTCTGCGCATGCGCATGGACGACTCCATCAGCTGTTTTTGTGATGCTCTGTCCCCGGAAGTGACGAGGTCCGATTTTTTCACGGGTCCGACAAAATTTTACAACACCGGTGTAACGTGAGAATTACCTACCCCGTGAGAAAAACCTACCCTCATCACTTCCGGCCAGGAACAGCTGAGCAGCGCAGCAGTGCGCATGCTCAGAGCCCCGCATACCTAATGGGACAACAGATAAGGAGAAGACTAGTGGGCATGCGCACTAGTATGAAATTTTCACGGTGTCCGTGAAAAAAACCTACCGACGCGGCGGTTACATTAAAACAGGTGTCCTGCAATATGAGTCATCTCTGCTCCTTCCCCTGTGACTTCCCTCATCTCGGCTATTAAATATAAAAGCGGCTGGCGGCTCCGTGATGTATGTTCTCATACACCCGTCGCCGCTTTTATTTTTACTAGCCGAGATGAGGGAAGTGACCGGGACAGGAGTGGAGATCAGTCGTATTGCAGCACAGCTGTTTTAATGTAGACGCCGCATTACACACAGTGCCGTGCAACCGGAAGTGACGAGGGTAGGTTTTTCTCACGGGTAGGTAATTCTCACGGAACACCGGCCACAGCTTGTAAACAAAGGAACCAAAACCGGAAGTGACAAAATCCTCCGCTTTCTGACATCACACAATGGGAGGAGCAACATCAGTTCCTCTTACTGTGTTAGAGGGAAGTCGATGCCGCCTGTAAAAGTTATCCAGTGGCTGTATAACCCGGCCCCATCATTCATAGCATTTCAGTTCTTTCAATCATGGGGGCTCAGCATCACATGTGCTATCTAGGGTGGTCTGCATGTGAATTTCGCCTCCTGGAACACCCACTGTTCCACCCCATCAAGGCATTTTGATATTTGCATAACTCCTCCCAAAAAGGAGCCTACTGCTTGTATCAGGACTGAGGGCTCTGGAGAGGAGTACTAAGGCAGAGCCCTGTGATGTTCTCAGGAAGCTATGTACAGCACCCTGCCGACTCCTCCCACCAGCCATGATCTGCCTACATTGCATAAAGAAGCACAGAGACCCAGCGATGACATCACTGGGTCCAAAAAAATAGGTATGTATTGAAAATATAAGGGATTTTTTTAAAGTACGTTGATAAAGGAAGGAAGCAGGGAAGTCAAGTGCAGCCTCACCAGCGCACATCGGTGCAGCCTCATCAGTGCCCATCAGTCTAGCCTCACCAGCGCACATCAGTGTAGTCCTATTAGTGCATATCGGTGCAGCCTCATCAGCGCACATCGATGTACTGTAGCTCTATCAGTGCACATAGGTGCAGCCTCATCAGCACACATCGGTGCAGCCTCACCAGCGCACATCAGTGTACCATATCAGTGCAGCCTCATCAGCGCACATCAATGTACTGTAGCTATATCAGCGCACATTGGTGCAGCCTCATCAGCGCACATCAGTGTAACTCTATCAGTGCCCATGGGTGCAGCCTCATCAGTGCCCATAAGTCTAGTCTCACCAGCACACATCGGTGCAGCCTCACCAGCGCACATCAGTGTACCCTATTAGTGCATATCAGTGCAGCCTCATCAGCACGCATCGATGTACTGTAGCTCTATCAGCACACATTGGTGCAGCCTCATCAGCGCACATCAGTGTAGCTCTATCAGTGCACATCGGTGCAGCCTCATCAGCACACATCGGTGCAGCCTCATCAGCACACATCGGTGCAGCCTCATCAGTGCCCATCAGTCTAGTCTCACCAGCACACATCGGTGTAGCCCTATTAGTGCATATCGGTGCAGCTTTATCAGCGCACATCGATGTACTGTAGCTCTATCAGCTTACATTGGTGCAGCCTCATCAGCGCACATCAGTGTAGCTCTATCGGTGCAGCCTCATCAGTGCCCATCAGTCTAGCCTCACCAGCACACATCGGTGCAGCCTCACCAGCGCACATTAGTGTAGCCCTATTAGTGCATATCGATGTACTGTAGCTCTATCAGCACACATCGGTGCAGCCTCATCAGCGCACATCAGTGTAGCCCTATTAGTGCATATCGATGTACTGTAGCTCTGTCAGCGCACATCGGTGCAGCCACATCAGTGCACATTGGTGCAGGCTTATCAGTGCACATTGGTGCAGCCACATCAGCATAAAAAAAGGGGGTGTTAATGCGTTTCCGTGGATCTTAGCAGGCTATATCTGAGTCAATGCACCTCTGCAGCACTTGAGAGGAGAAGCTGCTCTGGAAATGACAAAAAACAAGACAAGGCGCCTCTAAGTGCAGAAGGCTCAGTGTATTTATTAAAATTAAGGATTAAAAGCACTCACATGAGTAATAAGACAAGAGCATGGTATAAGGTCCATCCGGAGTCTTCCAAGCCACTATGCTGAATACTGTGATGCTGTGCTGCGGATGTCCGGAGTGCCGCTTCCGGTGTGTGTATGTGTCCTCTCAGCTGTGTCTCTATTCAGCATAGTGGCTTGGAAGACTCCGGATGGACCTTATACCATGCACTTATACCATGCTCTTGCCTTATTACTCATGTGAGTGCTTTTAATCTTTCATTTTAATAAATACACTGAGCCTACTGCACTTAGAGGCGCCTTGTCTTCTTGTTTTTTTCAGCCACATCAGCGCACATCGGCGCAACCCCATCAGCGCACAAATCGGTACAGCCTCACCAGTGCACATCGGTGCAGCCTCATCAGCGCACATTGGTGCAGCCCTATCAGTGCACAACAATGTAGCCTCATCAGAGTCCATTACAGTGCTGTATCTTGGCCTAGGCCGACAAGGCCCAGGCCTAGGGCGGCACTTTGCAGGGGGGCAGCAAAAAAGCTGCACACCACATGGAAAAAAAAAAAAAAAAAGCTTCCTCCCGACTCCCACACGAAAAGGGTCCCTGCCAGCTTACGCTACACTTTTAGTTTAGTGCCAGTATTATGGGACGAATTGGGCCAGAGGGCAGGGTCCAGGAGGCAAATCAGTTTGGCACCCCCATAAAGCTGTCACACTGCTACCTGCTGGTATGATAGGCTGCACTAATGGGCACTGATAGGCTACACTGGTGGCCACTGATGGGGCTGTACTTATAGCCACTGATGAGGGCACACTGATATGCTGCACTGATAAGGCTGCACTAATGGGCAGTAATGAGGCAGCACTGATGAGGCTGAACTTATGGGAACTGTTGGGAAAGCCATGCTGATGAACACCGATAGACTGTGGTGTACAGATGATAGGGCGGGTCATAAACCGGAAAGGGGTGTGGCATTTACAGGAAGGGGTGGGTCATATTTAAATTTGGGGGTGCGCAAACATAGTAAGGCATAGGGCAGCACAAAACCTAAATACACCTTTGGTCCATTAGTCATCAGCGCACATCAGTGAAGAAGAAATATTACTTATTTGCTAAATTTTGTAACAGAAACTAAGAAAAACTTTTTTTTTCTTTCAAAATTTTTAGTCTTTTTTTGTTTATTTAGCAAAAAATAAAAACCCCAGTGGTGATCAAATGCCACCAAAAGAAAGGTCTATCTGTCTCAAAAAAAATGATCAAAATGTCATATGGGTACAGTGTTGCATGACCGCGCATTTAAAGTGTAAGAGCGCTGAAAGCTGAAAACTGGCCTGGGCAGGAAGGGGGTGAAAGTGCCGGGTATCGAAGTGGATACACTTCATCAGTAACAATGTATCTTTCATTTTCAAACTGAACTAAAATATATTTTTCTTTTCTCTGGTCGTTATATCTAACCCTGTAGACGCCCTGTGTTGGCAGAGCTGACACTCTATAGGAATGGAAGAACATTGTCTTATTACATACACTGCGATGATTACAAATGAAAGCAAGATTTTTTTTTTTTTTTCTGCTTAAAGTGGAACTGAAATTGAAATCCACTTTACTGAAAACATTTCCTCCATCTCCCCACAATGCAGACGTTTCTGATCCAGTTGGTTGTGTGGACCTCCTGGTCCATGAGATCCCCATCTGCTCGCCCCCCAGGTCTTCACTAACTTTATACAACTCTGTGCTGTGTATGGTGATAGTCAGCTCTGTGGTCCAGTCACAGCAACAGATGGGTCTGTATTCTGGATGTGACAGGATTGCTATTCTTACACAATCACTAATAATGATAAAGACGATGACCTTCTGACACTGAGATGAGTGCAGGCTCGGCGTCATTATCTGGGACAGGAAATGTTGGGGTGGTTCTGCTCTGTGGCTTGTAGTCCTATCACTCAGCACATCACCTACAGGACATTGTCTGTTATAGACGTCAGAGCGGATACTTTATTAAACTTGTTCTAGATATTAGGATTGTCCATGGTGCAGCTATAATGGAGGAACCAGAAGTCCCAGCATGTCCTGCTGATAAGGAATAGATACAAAGAGGTTGCAATGGTGCTACCTTTAACCACTTAAGCCCCGGAGGATTTGGCTGCTAAAAGACCAGGGGGTATTTTGCGATTCGGCACTGCACGACTTTAACGGACAATTGCGCGGTTGTGCGACGATGTACCCAAACGAATTTGACGTCCTTTTTTTCCCACAAACAGAGCTTTCTTTTGGTGGTATTTGATCACCTGTGCGATTTTTTGATCATGCGCTATAAACAAAAAAAGAGCGTCAATTTTGCAAAAATAACAATATTTTTCACATTTTTTTATATGAAATTCCCCCCCAAAAAAATGTAAAAATCTAAATGTTTTAACATTTTCGGCCAATTTGTTTTATGCTACATATGTTTGGTAAAAAAAAAATCGCAAAAAGCGTATTTTGATTGGTTTGTGCAAAAGTTATCGCTTTTACTAACAAAGGGAAAGATTTTTGTCATTTTTGTTGTTTTTTTTTTTAATGCATAATGGCGGCAATCTGCGATTTGTTTTGCGGTACTGCGACATTGCGGCGGACAGATTGGATCCTTTACTGACATTTTTGACACTTTTGGGGTTACCAGTGACATTTCTACAGTAATCAGTGTTATATATATGCTCTGTTACTGTAAAATTACACTGTCAGTGAAGGGGTTAACTTTTTTTGAGAGGGAGGGGCTATGTGTGTCCCT
This sequence comes from Pelophylax lessonae, assembly GCF_965119305.1. Taxonomy (NCBI): domain Eukaryota; kingdom Metazoa; phylum Chordata; class Amphibia; order Anura; family Ranidae; genus Pelophylax; species Pelophylax lessonae. Next base: position 22,732,619 of record NC_138769.1, read on the forward strand.
AGGGGCGTGATTTTAACTGTGATTGGCTGTGGCTTCAGATGTATGAACAGTGATCAACGGTTCTACATAGTAGAACCGTATGATCATCATTCATACACCGGGGAGAATGACAGGCGGCTTGTTTACACTAGCCGCCTGACTTTCTCCCTCTCCCCCGACGATCGCCGAGTGACCGGCGGACATTGGGTCCGCCGGTCACACGCGCGGGGGGGGGGTCCGTGACCACTCGGGAGCGCGCCTCCGGGGGCGAGCGCTCGCTCCCTAGACCCTCACAGGCTAGCGACGTAGACCTACCTCACTCTGCCTGTGAGGGGCTGACCGCCGCAGTAAATAGTCATGCCGCGGTCGGCAAGTGGTTAAAGTGATTAAGTGCTGTGAAGGTGCCAACTTCAATGAACGTGCTAATATACTGTAAAAAATATATAAATAAATATAGTTTGGGTCCAAAGTAAAGTGCACTAGTGACTTGTGATGTGTCAAGAATAACCAATTATTTATCCTGGACCCAAAAATGTGCAAGTAAATAAAGTGCAAATTGCTGTGCCATATATATATATATACTGAAATCATGGAGAATCAGTGAATTGCAGAAAATAAAATAAAAGTGCAATTTATTGGTGATTAATAGTTGTTTTGCTGAGAACCAACTTCAATAGAATGATAAATGAATAAATAAACAAATTGTTTCCATGATAAAAGTGCTGAGTGCGATTTAAGTGAAAATACCAATTAATGAAGGGTTAAAATAGAGAGCGATATTCAGAGGGATAAAAGATGGGGTTGCAATCTCTAGTGTCACCACTAGGTGTTGCCCCTTGTATACGACCTGTTTTTTCAGGCAATGGGATAATCCGGAAGTTCGGGCTCCGAAAACCGGAAGTGACGTAATGACGTTATGACTCCATCCTACGCGTTTCGTCAGAGGACATCTGCTGGAGCAAATAATTGGTTATTCTTGACACATCACAAGTCACTAGTGCACTTTACTTTGGACCCAAACTATATTTATTTATTTATTTTTGACAGTATATTAGCACGTTTATTGAAGTTGGCACCTTCACAGCACTTAATCACTTTAAAGGTAGCGCCGTTGCAACCTCTTTGTATCTATTCCTTTGTTAACCCCTGTGGGTTCGGTTGTTGGCAGCTTACACCTTCTCAATAATTTTGGAATTCTTTCCTATAACTCCATAGCGCTGGTCACCCTCGTTGTTTACATGTCCTGCTGATGGCTACACATAGCAGCTCCACACGTTTGCTTTAAAATATTATATATAGTGATATACTGTATACACTGAACAAAATTATAAACGCAAATTTTGTTTTTGCCCCCGTTTTTCATGAGCTGAACTCAAAGATCTAAGACTTTTTCTATGTACACAAAAGGCCGATTTCTCTCAAATATTGTTCACAAATCTGTGTTAGTGATCACTTCTCCTTTGCCGAGATAATCCATCCACCTCACAGGTGTGGCATATCAAGATGCTGATTAGACAGCATGATTATTGCACAGGTGTGCCTTAGGCTGGCCACAATAAAAGGCCACTCTAAAATGTGCAGTTTTATCACACAGCACAATGCCACAGATGTCACAAGTTTTGAGGGAGTGTGAATTTGGCATGCTGACTGCAGGAATGTCCACCAGAGCTGTTGCCCGTGAATTGAATGTTCATTTCTCTACCATAAGCCGTCTCCAAAGGCGTTTCAGAGAATTTGGCAGTACATCCAGCCGACTTCGCAACCGCAGACCACGTGTAACCACACCAGCCCAGGACCTCCACATCCAACATCTTCACCTCCAAGATCATCTGAGACCGGCCACCCGGACAGCTGCTGCTACAATCGCTTTGCATAACCAAAGAATTTCTGCACAAACTGCCAGAAACCGTCTCAGGGAAGCTCATCTGCATGCTCGTTGTCCTCATCAGGGTCTCCACCTGACTGCAGTCCATCATCGTAACTGACTTGAGTGGGCAAATGCTCACATTCGATGGTGTCTGGCACTTTGGAGAGGCGTTCTCTTCACGGATGATCTTAGGTCTTTGAGTTCAGCTCATGAAAAATGGGGGCAAAAACAAGTGTTGCATTTATAATTTTGTTCAGTGTATATACAGTATCTCACAAAAGTGAGTACACCCCTCACATTTGTGTAAATATTTTATTCTATCTTTTCATGTGACAACACTGAAGAAATGACACTTTGCTACAATGTAAAGTAGTGAGTGTACAGCTTGTATAACAGTGTAAATTTACTGTCCCCTCAAAATAACTCAACAGACAGCCATTAATGTCTAAACCGCTGGCAACAAAAGTGAATACACCCCTAAGTGACAATTTCCAAATTGGGCCCTTTCCGGTGTTAGTGTTACAAGGTCTCAGGTGTGAATGGGGAGCAGGTGTGTTAAATTTGGTGTTATCGCTCTCACTCTCTCATACTGGTCACTGGAAGTTCAGCATGGCACCTCATGGCAAAGAACTCTCTGAGGATCTGAAAAAAAGAATTGTTTCTCTACACAAAGATGGCCTAGGCCAGATGAGTGCCGGCAGCACTCATGCAGCCCCAGACCATGACACTCCCACCACCATGCTTGACTGTAGGCAAGACACACTTGTCTTTGTACTCCTCACCTGGTTGCCGCTAAAACACGCTTGACACCATCTGAACCAAATAAGTTTATCTTGGTCTCATCAGACCACAGGACATGGTTCCAGTAATCCATGTCCTTAGTCTGCTTGTCTTCAGCAAACTGTTTGCGGGCTTTCTTGTGCATCATCTTAAAAAGAGGCTTCCTTCTGGGACGACAGCCACGCAGACCAATTTGGTGCAGTGTGCAGCGTATGGTCTGAGCACTGACAGGCTGACCCCCCCACCCCTTCAACCTCTGCAGCAATGCTGGCAGCACTCATACGTCTATTTCCCAAAGGCAACCTCTGGATTAGCGCTGAACACGTGTACTTAATTTCTTTGGTCGACCATGGTGAGGCCTGTTCAGAGTGGAACCTGTCCTCTTAAACTGCTGTATGGTCTTGGCCACCATGCTGTAGCTCAGTTTCAGGGTATTGGCAATCTTCTTATAGTCTAGGCAATCTTTATGTAGAGCAACAATTATTTTTTTCAGATCCTCAGAGAGTTCTTTGCCATGAGGTGCCATGTTGAAATTCCAGTGACCAGTATGAGAGAGTGAGAGCGATAACACCAAATGTAACACACCTGCTCCCCATTCACACCTGAGACCCTGATACTCTAACAAATCACGTGACACTGGGGAGGGAAAAGGCTAATTGGGCTCAATTTGGACATTTTAACTTAAGGGTGTACTCACTTTTTTTGCCAGCGGTTTAGACATTAAAGAGGAAGTAAACCCTCCTCTGACACTTGTACCTATAGGTAAGGTAAGCCTATGATAAGGCTTACCTATAGGTACTGTAAATATCTCCTAAACATGCACCGTTTAGGAGATATTTACCTTAGATGCATCCAGTGACGACACTGGCACATGCGCTCTGAAGGAACGGCCGCTCGTGCCGTTCCTTCAGAACTCTGTGCCGTGACCGTCGGCTCCCGCGCGCATGCGCGGGAGTGACGTCACCGCGGCTCCGGCCAATCAGATGGCCAGAAGCCGCAATCCCGGAAGACCGGCGACTGGACATGTCGCCCGTCATCCAGCTAAGCGGGCGGCACGGCGGGGGCTCGTTCTAAGGTAAGTATTTCATAATGAGCTAGTATGCGATGCATACTAGCTCATTATGTGTTTCTCTTGCAGGGTGAAAAAGAAAAAAAAAAAAAAAAAAGTTTTACAACCTCTTTAATGGCTGTGTGTTGAGTTATTTTGAGGGGACAGCAAATTTACACTGTTATACAAGCTGTACACTCACTACTTTACATTGTAGCAAAGTGTCATTTCTTCAGTGTTATACTGTATATACATCTGTATCTCTCTCTCTATATATATCATGGGTGTCCAACCTTTTGGCTTCTCTGGGCCACATTGAGTGCCAAGAAATTTTCCCGGGCCGCATATAAAATATATACTATAGTTAAGGTATATAAGCAATAAAACGCCGCCGCGACCCCCCCCCCGCACGCTAATTTAACATAACTAGAGGATGATCAAATTAAATGAAATCAGTATACAGAAGTTTACTTCTTCTGAGAGATAATAAAGGAACACTCTAACCACCATGACCACTTCAGTGATTTGTAGTGGTGATGGTGGGAGGAGTCAGAGACATGCTGGGATATTTACAGTTATGTGCTGGGGGATAGTTGCACCCCTAGCACAAGTGACTTAGGCAGCCAGAAAATGTCATGTCCTTATTCATACATGTATGAACAAGGACATGACATATTATGACACAACTAAAAAACATATTGCAACAATTTACAGACGCTAATGCACATACCTTTTTTACTTATTTTGATGACTTCTGGCGGTTACTGCTGGTGGGTAGTGCTGGCGGTTACTGCTGGAGGGTACTGCTGGCGGTTAGTGCTGGCCCATCAATGCAGCCTCACCAGTGTCCATAAATGCAGCCTCACCAGTGTCCATAAATGCAGCCTCACCAGTGTCCATCAATGCAGCCTGATCAGTGCTCATCAGCTCATCCTCATCAGTGCCCATCAGCTCAGCCTCATCAGTGTAGTCTCAACAGTGCCCATCAATGCAGCTTGATCAGTGCCCATAAGTTCAGAATCACCAGTGTCCATAAATGCAGTCTGTTCAGTGCATGGGGATTAGAGAGAGGAGAGCCGCTGGATTACACAGAGTACTGTCTATCATAGGAGCCAGTCCAGGAGGCAGGACGTCACATGACAGCAGCCTCCGGGTAAGCGGGAGATCCCCGCTCTGTGTAATCCGGCGGTGCTCACCTCCCCCCTTCCCCTCCAAAACAGCCCAATGGGTCCAGCGGGACCCATGGTAGGGTTGGCCCTGGGGGCCCCAGCTTGCGGTGCACCTGCCCAGTATCAGCCTGCAAAGCGGGACAAAACTAGGGACATCTGGTCACCCTAGGCTAGTGGCCAGTAGGTCCCACAGGCCATGGTCAGCTTCCAGAAGAAACAGGGCATGGCCAGCGTCCAGCAGGACCCACAAGTCAGTGGCAAGCAAGACCCAAAAGTCCACAGACAGCTCCCAGCTTGACCCACAGCCAGTGGGTCCTGCTGGTCGCTGGCCATGACCTGTGGGTCCTGTTGGTCACCGACCTGTGGGTCCAGCTGGCCGCTAGTCACGGTCTGTGGGTCCAGCTGGCCACTGACTTGTGGGTCGTGCTGGTCACCAACCTGTGGGTCCTGCTGGCCATGGCCTGTGGGTCCTGCTAGCCACTGACCTGTGGGTCTTGCTGGCCACTAATCGGATGGTCCCGCTAGCCGTTGGCCTGTAGGTTCTGCTGGGAGCTGGCTATGGACTGTGGGTCACAGGCCATTGCTAGAAGCCAGCAGGACCCATGGGCCATGGCCTACTGTGGGTCCTGCTGGCCATGGCCTATGGGTCCTGCTGGCCGCTGGCCATGGCCTGTGACCCACAGGCCGTGGCTAGTGGCCAGCTGGACCCACAGGCCAGCGGCCAGCAAGACCCACAGGCCGAGGCTAGCGGCCAGCAGGACCCACAGTGTTGAGGGCTATCTTGAGGTTACTGGGTGGGCACTAGGCCAGGGTAAATGGGGGAGGGAGATAGATGGGATGATCATGTAGGTAGGGGTCAGCTGGGGATGTCAGGGTCTCTGAAATCAGGTATGGCAGCTGCCAGCTCAGTTCCAGGTACTCACACGGCCTCCTCCAGTCCTAGGGGGGGTTGATGCTCCTGTCCTGGGGTCCAGTTGCAGCCAGCCCAGCAGCCCGAGCTAGTCACGTGTCCCGACTCCCTGGCGTGCCCTTCCTCTGCCTTGCCTGCCTCCGAGATTCGGGAGTTGTAGTTTGCTAGCTGCACTGCTCTCCACTCACTGAAAGCTTAAGCGCGCATGGACGGACTACAACTCCCAGAATTCAATAGGCGGCCGCCGCGGCCCTGGCCTGACTTCCTCCTTCCATTAAAAAAAATATAACGGCAGCGGGCGGCGGGCCGCATGCGGGCCGCAGGTTGGACATGACTGATATATATACAGGGCTTTTTTTCAGCGGGAACGCGGGGGAACGCAGTTCCAGCACCTCCAGTCTGAATGTATGCAATGGCAAAGGGGTGCTGGGGTCAGAGAGGTGAGCTGAAGGGCCTATTGATGCTGGCTGCTGGGGGATCTATTGTTGTTGGGGTGAATCTATTGTTGCTGGAGGGCATTTTGTTGTGGGTGGGGCTATTGTTGCAGTGGAGGATTTATTGTTGCTTGGGGAACTATTGTTGCTGGGGGGCTATTGTCGTTGAGGAGGGTCTATTGTTGCAGGGGAAGATTTATTAGGGGGGGCAATTGTTGCAGAGGAAGATTTATTGTTGCTGAGGGGATCTATTGTTGGGGGGGGGGGTCTATTGTTGCTGATTCCAGGGGATCTATTGTACTGCTTATCTAGTTATCATTAACAAATTCCATAGAAATTACCTAGAACCACAACATGATACTTGGTTCTGTATTCTCTAAAAGGGGGGTACTGGTGGGTGGTAGAGGGTGGAACCAAAGGACAGCGCTCGGAGGTGGGTAGGGGGTGGAGACAAGGGGTGACTCAGAAGAGGGGAGTACCTGCACCTATTCTCTGAGAAAAAAAGCCCTATATATATATATATGTATATCTCTTCTGCTGCTGTACAGGGGTCACAGAAAGCCAACATACAGACTAAGCTACTTGCACTGGCTGCATTTAAAACAGATTCCATGATTTTGCTTATTCTATTTATTTCATATCTGCTTCTCTTTTGGTTTTATTCTGTGATCGTCTTTATGAAAATGAAGCCGCCCTCCCTCCCCCCCTCCCTGTGTCAGGTCTGGCGTATACAATCATCCCCGGCGGTGAAGAGGTTAATCGTCTCTCTGCAGAGTTCGAATTGTCGCTGTGATTTCCCCCGCAAAACTTTTTTTTTCCCCGTGACAGGCGACAGCTCAGCCGTGTCATTCCTCGCCGTCTCGCCGCGGCTGATGTTTTCTCTGTTTTGTTTTGCCGTCGCCACAAATGAGCTGCTCCAAATTGGATAAAAACGAGTTGCGCGGTAATTGATGCTATCCCATTGCAGTTTTATTAATTTGCCGGCTCCGCTGTGAGCGAAATACGTTAACTGGCACCAAAGGCTCGTCCCTGGCAGAGGCGATTGCACGCTTAGGTGACTGCGCTTGTCCCCCCGGGGGGGAAACGCTCGCATCTGAAAGCGGCAATTACAAAGCCGCGCCGCTCGCGTCTATCGAATCGGGGCGATATGCAATTGTAATAATTCCTGTGATTGGAACGGCTGCCAGACTTTGCGGAATGGAAGGCCCGAGCTGCCAACTTATCCAGCTGGGAAAGCCGCCGAGCGGCGGAGGGGTTCTCCGGGAAAATTAAGTGACGGCACTGGGTGATGTGGGCGGAGCTTAGGTCTTTTTTTTTTTTTTTTTTTTTTTTTTTTTTTTAGCCTACAGCACCTGGTATTCTTAGGCGGTCTCCCATCCAGGTACTAACCAGGCCCGACCCTGCTTAGCTTCCGAGGTCAGACGAGATCGGGCGTGTTCAGGGTGATGTGGCCGTAGGCAGAGCTTAGGTCTTTGGTCACATGGTCAGAGCTATATGTGATAAAGTGCTGGTGACTGGAGGCCATCCAGGTGTAAGGCTGCAACCACATTTTTTTTGCACGCTTGTGCGGTTTTTTTGTGCCACATGCATAGGGCAGCTCGTTGATTTTATTGGGGTCTCTTACACGCAGCGAAGTAGCTCAGGCTAGTAGCTTTTTGAGCATCAAGCTTTGTGCGATATTTAACCGCATGACACGCCGTTTTGCGACGGGGTGCCATTAATAATGAATGGCAACTGTGGGGCTCATCTAGGGTCCTTCTTGCACATGTCCTGGGCTATCCCGAATATTGCGACATTCTGGTTGGATGTATTTGAGGTCATTATCCTGTTATGGACCGCCCCATGCAGATATACTGCGGCAAGGAGGCCCTCCTGCGTGAAATCACGTACCTGTACATGATTTAGTTCGCTGGGTCTGGGGCGTGTGCGCACGCCTCTGGCGACCCGCTGTGATTGGACACAGCAGGAGCCAATTAGCGGATGCGATGTCTGGCAAGACACGCCGATTGTTCTCAGTAGAGGCAGAACAGCGGTCTGTTTATGTAAGGCAGATCACCGTTCTGTCAGCTTTATTTTGGTGGTATTTGATCACCTGTGCGATTTTTATTTTATGCGCTAAAAACAAAAAAAGAGCGACAATTCTGAAAAAAAAAAACAATATTTTTCACTTTTTGCTTTATGGCATTCCCAATAAAAAATGTAAAATCACATTTTTTCATCATTTTAGGCCAATTTGTATTCTGCTACAAATTTTTGGCTTACTACCCTACCCTGTCTGTATACTACCTTACCTAGTCTGTATACTACCCTACCCTGTCCATATACTACCTTACCTAGTCTGTATACTACCCTACCCTGTCTGTATACTACTCTAACCTGTCTGTATACTACCCTAACCTGTCTGTATACTACCCTAACCTGTCCATATACTACCCTACCAAATCCGTATACTACCCTATCCTGTCTGTATACTACCCTAGCCTGTCCATATACTACCCTTGCCTGTCCGTATACTACCCTAGCCTGTCTATATAATACTCTAGCCTGTCCGTATACTACCCTAGCCTGTCTATAAACTACCCTAGCCTGTCTATATACTACCCTAGCCTGTCCGTATACTACCCTAGCCTGTCTATATACTACCCTAGCCTGTCTATATACTACCCTAGCCTGTCTATATATTACTCTAACCTGTCTGTATACTACCCTAACCTGTCCATATACTACCCTATCCTGTCCATATACTACCCTATCAAGTCCGTATACTACCCTATCCTGTCTATATACTACCCTAGCCTGTCCATATACTATACTAGCCTGTCTGTATACTACCCTATCCTGTCTATATACTATCCTAGCCTGTCCGTATACTACCCTAGCCTGTCTATATACTACCCTAGCCTGTCTATATACTACCCTATCCTGTCTATATACTACCCTAGCCTGTCCATATACTACCCTAGCCTGTCTATACACTACCCGATCTTGTCATGATACTACCCTAGCCTGTCCATATACTACACTAGCCTATCCGTATACTACCTTAGCCTGTCCGTATACTACCTTAGCCTGTCCATATACTACCCTTCCTGTCTATATACTACCCTATCCTGTCTATATACTACCCTAGGCTGTCCGTATACTACCCTAGCCTGTCCATATACTACCCTAGCCTATCCCTATACTACCCTAGCCTGTCCATATACTACCCTAGCCTATCCCTATACTACCCTAGCCTGTCCCTATACTACCCTAGCCTGTCCCTATACTACCCTAGCCTGTCCGAATACTACCCTAGCCTGTCCGTATACTACCCTAGTCTGTCCGTATACTACCCTAGCCTGTCCGTGTACCTGTGAACAGTGTTCCCTTTAAGGTGCGCGCGTGCGCGGTCGCGCAGTGGAAATTACGTCCCGCGCAAGCACCTAGTTAGACGGCGCAGCCGCAGACGGAGCGGCCAGGGAGCAGAGCGTGCACCCCGAGAGCACGCCCATCGTGTGACAATAGCGAATGAAAATTCGCTATTGTCATACGGATCCTCCTCCTGGCCAATCAGGGAGCGGGTCCTCCCGCTTCCTGATTGGCCGAAAGGCCAACTTCATGCCATTGGCCGAGGAGGAGGCGCCGGGACTCGGGAGGATGGAGACGCGGGAAGCTGGAAGCCGGGGACTGAAGACAGAGTGCCGTGACCGTCCGTGAGGTAAGTGCACGGGGTCGCGGGGGGGCATTGCTGTGGCACTCTGCAGTTTATTGGGGGCATTGCTGTGGCACTCTGCATTTTATTGGGGGCATTGCTGTGGCACTCTGCATTTTATTGGGGGCATTGCTGTGGCACTCTGCATTTTATTGGGGGCATTGCTGTGGCACTCTGCATTTTATTGGGGGCATTGCTGTGGCACTCTGCATTTTATTGGGGGCATTGCTGTGGCACTCTGCATTTTATTGGGGGCATTGCTGTGGCACTCTGCATTTTATTGGGGGCATTGCTGTGGCACTCTGCATTTTATTGGGGGCATTGCTGTGGCACTCTGCATTTTATTGGGGGCATTGCTGTGGCACTCTGCATTTTATTGGGGGCATTGCTGTGGCACTCTGCATTTTATTGGGGGCAATGCTGTGGCACTCTGCATTTTATTGGGGGCAATGCTGTGGCACTCTGCATTTTATTGGGGGCAATGCTGTGGCACTCTGCATTTTATTGGGGGCAATGCTGTGGCACTCTGCAGTTTATTGGGGGCAATGCTGTGGCACTCTGCAGTTTATTGGGGGCAATGCTGTGGCACTCTGCAGTTTATTGGGGGCAATGCTGTGGCACTCTGCAGTTTATTGGGGGCAATGCTGTGGCACTCTGCAGTTTATTGGGGGCATTGCTGTGGCACTCTGCAATTTATTGGGGGCATTGCTGTGGCACTCTGCAATTTATTGGGGGCAATGCTGTGGCACTCTGCAATTTATTGGGGGCAATGCTGTGGCACTCTGCAATTTATTGGGGGCATTGCTGTGGCACTCTGCATTTTATTGGGGGCATTGCTGTGGCACTCTGCATTTTATTGGGGGCATTGCTGTGGCACTCTGCATTTTATTGGGGGCAATGCTGTGGCACTCTGCATTTTATTGGGGGCAATGCTGTGGCACTCTGCAGTTTATTGGGGGCAATGCTGTGGCACTCTGCAGTTTATTGGGGGCAATGCTGTGGCACTCTGCAGTTTATTGGGGGCAATGCTGTGGCACTCTGCAGTTTATTGGGGGCAATGCTGTGGCACTCTGCAGTTTATTGGGGGCAATGCTGTGGCACTCTGCAGTTTATTGGGGGCAATGCTGTGGCACTCTGCAGTTTATTGGGGGCAATGCTGTGGCACTCTGCAGTTTATTGGGGGCAATGCTGTGGCACTCTGCAGTTTATTGGGGGCAATGCTGTGGCACTCTGCAGTTTATTGGGGGCAATGCTGTGGCACTCTGCAGTTTATTGGGGGCATTGCTGTGGCACTCTGCAGTTTATTGGGGGCAATGCTGTGGCACTCTGCAATGTATTGGGGGCATTGCTGTGGCACTCTGCAATGTATTGGGGGCATTGCTGTGGCACTCTGCAATGTATTGGGGGCATTGCTGTGGCACTCTGCAATGTATTGGGGGCATTGCTGTGGCACTCTGCAGTTTATTGGGGGCATTGCTGTGGCACTCTGCAATGTATTGGGGGCATTGCTGTGGCACTCTGCAATGTATTGGGGGCATTGCTGTGACACTCTGCAATGTATTGGGGGCATTGCTGTGACACTCTGCAATGTATTGGGGGCATTGCTGTGACACTCTGCAATTTATTGGGGGCATTGCTGTGGCACTCTGCAGTTTATTGGGGGCATTGCTGTGGCACTCTGCAGTTGATTGGGGCAAGCTGGTCACTCTGCATTGACGTCCCCCCCCCCCCCCCCCCATTGCTCAATCTAAAGGTTTGCGCTCAGAAATTTTTTTATTTGCTCAGCTCAGTAAAAAATTAGAGGGAACATTGCCTGTGAACCACAGCTGGTGTGAGGAAGCGAGCCGATGCCTCCACTATTTGTCTTTAGTCTGGGTCCAGAGTCGCAGGTGTCGGCCTGCAGACCATGGCTGAAGAGAGGCGCCGCAAAAGGAGTCAGGGGCAGAGTCAGGGGGGCGGCAAAATGAGTTGGGTGACACAAGAGGGTGTAAAAAATCCTTGCACCAGCTCTGTGCCAATGACATCATCAGCTGCATATATAGTAAATATCTCCTAAAGGGTGCAAGTTTAGGAGATATTTATAGTACCTATAGTTGAGCTTTATACTAGGCTTACCTATAGGTATAAATCAAAGATTAAAGTTTACAACCACTTTAGGTTGACCTCCTCCACTCCACTTGCGGTGTCCCCCTGGGAAAGGATGGTAGATGGCAGGGACATGCAGTCAGGGGAGGCCATGACCCAATAAAAAAAAAAACGATCAGGCTTTGAGGGTCGTAGCTTGGCGACCTGGGCTTGGAGCTCCTAGCACCTATGGTTCCAGAGATACGGGGCTCCTTGCACAGCCTGTCAGAAACTACATAAAGTGCGACCAATTTAAATACAAGCTGGCACACGCTGTTTGCAGCAGACTGAGAGGATGACATCTCAATTGACAGCTTGAAGCCTTGGACCAATGGTAAAGCACCATTAGTCCAAGCCATTCCAATAAAAATGCTGCAGTGGAGGCTAAAAGACAAATGCTCACTTCCAGCCCAACCCTCTTAACTACAAGGAATAAACATGGGTTTATAGGTATATGGTCTACCCATAATCCCATGTTTCCCTATCCTTCATTGACAGATGCAGCTCCATATTCTTCTTAACCATTGGGATATGCTGCCCCCTACAGGAGTAGGACACTAGGCAGAAAAAAAACTTTACCACGCCTATGGGCAGTCCCTGAAGGCATACACCCACTCACTTTGCTATAGGAATCAGTTTGTTTCTGCCTAGTTTAGGAGTAGGACCTGGGACGTCGGTCTTAGCTTGTTTTTTTATTTTAAAGGGAACCTTTGTTAAAATTTAAATTTTTCACCTAGTTATGTTCCTGAGAGAACTGCAATCAACAGCCAGACTGGGTTTCGGACTGGATATCCTAGATCCATAAGGTCTCCCAGTCTGGAGAGTGAGCGTGTGGAGCCCCGCTCTAGGCCTCACCATGACAGATCCCCAATGGACGGGGGCAGGCCCACGAGTGAAACACCTCGCCAGGACGCACGCGACCTGGTTCGGCCTGAGTCGCAGCATGCCCCTTGGCCGTCAGCACCCCCTACCCGAGTGGAGAGGTAGTCTGTCTGGAGTGGCGCCCACCGGATTGTCGTTGGTATGGTGAGTAGTGTCTCCCTATAGCCCTTGCGGTCTTGGGGTGGATGTGGGCCCCTCCTTGGGGTGGTCAGACCCCCGGGTTCCGTTCCATTTCCCCCAGCCCCTCTAACAGTCATGGTGGTCTTTTGGCCCCAACCTACCCCCACGCCCCCCCATCCAGGGTTAGGTAGGAGCTGGCTTTGCCACTTGTAAGTAAGGGGGGGGAGGATGCGGTTGCTGCTGACCGGGCTGTCCGGATCGCCCACGGGGGTCTTTGAGCAAGTTCCTGGCCCCCTGGGGGTTAGTGACTGAGGCAGGGATGTCCTTTGGGCTCCCTGCAGTGGTTATAGGCTTGGGGAAAGCGGATGTCTCTTCATCCGCAGGTCTGCACCTCACGTGGCCCAAAAATGTAGTCCCCGGCTTTGCAGCCTACTCGCGGCTCTCTAGGTACTGACGAAGCTGACCGAGCCGACTGAGTGCCTTACCAAGTTGACTGAGCTGACCGAGATGAGCGGACGGTACTGCCGACGGATGCGCTCCTCACACGGCCGGATCAGGCCGAAAATTGAGGCTGGGGCTTTGCAGACTATTTGCGACTGTCCAGGTACCTGGCCAAGCCATCCGAGGGGCTGACTAAGCTCTCCGAGTGCCTGACCCAGCTGATCAGCGGATGCCGACGGATCGCCTCACGCAGCCGGATCGGGTCAAAAATTGAAACCACGGCTTGCGGGCCTACTCGCGGCTGACGGAGTTGGCTGTCTGAATGACTGACCAACCTGTCCGGGTGACTGACCAGGCTGTCCGAGCTCCTAACCGTGCTGCCCGAGCTGCTGATCAAGCTGACAGAGCTGACAGCGGATTCGCGTCCGGATCCGGCCCCAAATTTAGGCCGCGGCTGTGCGGCCTACTCGCGGCTGACTGTCCGAGCTGCTGACCGACCTGACCGAGGCTGTTGACCAGGCTGTTTGAGCGGCTGACCAGGGTGATAGAGCAGCAGATGGGGTCTGACCTTCCCCCCCTCAGGGGCGTGGACATATGGACTGCCTGACGCCCCCCCTTGAATCGGGGGCGCCGTGGAGGCATTGCTGTTTGGGGGTACTCTACTGGGTCTGCGTCCATGCACTTTGGGTGCTCTGTGGTGAGGATGATTCCTTTTTTAGTGCACATGCGCATGCAAGGGCGCTGAAGGATGCACTAATTGTATTGGTGCAGCAAATTTTAACATGGGAGGCGCCGGTCCCCTCGGGGCCAGCAGATCCCCTAAAAGCAGCAAAGGTACTCCCTTTTCCCACCTACTGTGACAAATTGTGGAGTCAGTGGAGTTGTTCTAAACGCAATAATGGTAACCATGCATGGTGTGTCTAAAAAGCTGGTCTGCGGACCAGGCTTCTAAAAAAGCTCTATCAGATCTCTCCTTTACGGGTGGACCGCCTATTTGGGTCTTTGTTGGATGAACTGATCAAAGGACTCACAGGTGGGATGAGTACTCTTCTTCTTCGATCTGCTAAGGGCAAGTCACCGCGTAATAGACGGGGCCCTTATTTTTCAGCACACAGGTTGCCCCTTCGTGCCTTTGGCATGCAGGAGAAAGGACCCAAGCCATTTAGGTCATCTGGGGATTCCAAAAAGACGTGGTCGGGTAAGCCGAGAACAGGCCCCTCCAGGTCTGAGAACAGATCAGATTAAAGGATCTACGAGAGGTGGTACATGATCTGCTGTTGCAAAGGGTGATTATGCTGGTTCCCTCTCGGGAACGCTTTCAAGGGTTTTATTCAAACCTGTTTACTGTTCCCAGGAAAGAAGGAAAAGTGCGTCCAATTCTGAACCTCAAGGCTCTGAATCGCTTCGTACGGGTACAGGGGTTTTGAATGGAGTCAATTCGCACGGTAGTGGCGTTCCTACACCAAGGGGACTTTTTGGCCTCTATCAATATCGAGGACACATATCTGCACATCCCTACACATATCTGCACATCCCTATTCACGCTGGACACCAGCGTTTTCTTTGCTTCACTGTAGGAAAGGAATATTATCAATTTGTGGCGTTACCCTTTGGTCTCGCCTCCGCCCCCAGGGTCTTCACCAACATGTTGGCTCCGGTATTGGCATTACTGTGACAGCGGGGGATTGCGGTACTAGGGTACCTGGACGATCTCCTCTTAAGAGCACACTCCCACTCAGTTCTGGTGGGCGATCTGTCAATCACTGTATGGACTCTACAAGAGTTTGGTTGAACCATCAATTTCAGAAAATCTGCTCTGGTCCCAGCCTCCAAAATGGTTTATCTGGGACTGACTTTGGACTCAGCCTCTGCGAGGGTGTTTCTTCCACCGGAAAAGCTGAAAAAGTTGCAGAGGGCGATTTGGTTGTTGTTATCCAGCACTCTGCTCTCATTGCGGACCTGGATGCGAGCTCTAGGCCTGATGGTGTCTACCTTCGGGGCTGTTCCGTTTGCTTAGTTCCACATAAGACCTCTGCAAAGGGGTATTCTTGTCAAGTGGAACAAGGATCCAAAATCTTTGGACAATCTGATTTGGTTGAGTCAAAATGCAAGAAGTGCTCTTCTGTGGTGGCTCCGTTCCTTGGCCCTCCCTTGGGTCCTTGGTCCATTGTATTGGACCATGGTAACTACAGGTGCCAGCCTGTCCGGCGGGGGGAGGGGGGGATGGGAGAGTGTTTGGAAAGCTGCACGTCCAGGGGACATGGAGTCCAGACTTCCGATCAATATTTTGCAACTCAGAGCGATAAAGCTTTGCTTGAGTCACTGGACAAATCGTCTGCAGGGTTGTCCAGTTTGGATTCAATCAGACAATGTCACAGCCGTGGTTTATGTCAATCATCAATGAGGCATCAAGAGTGTCCTGGCAGCCTGGGAGGTGGCCGAGATCTTAATATTGGAAGAAAATTTTGTTCCAGCCCTCTCTGCTGTGCATATACCTGGAGTGGAGAACTGGCAGGCAGATTACGTGAGTCGCTAGGTGTTGGACCAAGGGGAATGGTCCCTGCATCCGGAGGTGTTTCACCTGTTGTGTGTCCAGTGGGGGACACCCAATGTAGACCTGTTAGTTTCTCGGCTCAACCAGAAGGTACAGAGGTTTGTAGCCAGGTCTCAGGATACTGTGGCCAACGCCACAGATGCACTGGTGGCTCCTTTGGGTCAGTATTAGCTGATCTATGCATTTCCTCCACTGAATCTTCTGCCGAGACTTCTGCGCAGAATAGAGGTGGAAGGGTCTCTGGTCATTCTGGTGGCCCCAGACTGGCCTCGCTGGTCTTGGTACGCAGAATGATATTGTTGGTCGCTGATGCTCCTTGGAGACTTCCTCTCAGGGAAGATCCTTTGTCTCAAGGACCGATCTTCCATCCTGCTTTACAGTCGACTGGCTGTTGAAAGCCAGGTATTGAAGGATAGGGGTCTTTCCGACTCAGTGATTCCCACACTGTTAAAGGCTAGAAAATTTACCTCCAGGAAGATTTATCAGCGTACGTGGAAATTGTACATCCCATGGTGTGAATCGATTAAGGTGCATCCACGTTCCTTTTCTTTGGCTAGGATATTGGCTTTCCTCCAAAGAGGGGTTGAGCAGCGGTTGGCCTTGGGTACTATCAAAAACCAGGTGTCGGCTTTGGCAGTGTTTTTTCAGCGCCCTTTAGCTACGCATTCTTTGATTCGCACTTTTATCCAGGGAGTTCGTCATGTGGCTCCTCTGATACGGTCCCCGTTACCTCCGTGGGATCCTGACTAGGTATTGTCTGTTCTTCAAAAACCTCCCTTTGAAAACTTAGGGAGATTCCTCTGCTTACACTGGGTAGCCTTTTTGGTGGCTATTACCTCTGCCTGCAGAGAGTCTGAATTGGTGACGGTGTCCTGCCGTTGCCAATATGAGAGATGGATATGAGAGAAGTGGTAGAACTTCTCTCATATCCATCAGATCTTCTCCCCTTTTGTTATTTTTTATCATCTGATGTGTGGTTTACCATATCGGGGGAGTGCAAGTCTTTTACCATATTATCAAGACTGACTGTCTGGCTGGTGTTAATTGGAAGATTTGGGAGTTCCTGTGATCCCGATTTTAGCTTGTTTGACCCACTGGTAGTACAGGGTTCTATTTATGAGGTGAGCGCATCTGAGTGCCTTTGGTGAAGGGATTGTCACTTTGAGTGGATTTCTTCCAGCACCCTGTGTGAACTATAGCTATCACCAACTGAGCTTTGATTAAGACGCTTGGGGCTCAACACCTATATATGGACTCTTTTGTCTCATTTATTTATTTATTTATTATTTGCGCTGCACTTTATGTTTGTGAATAAACTTCAGAGAAAATAATTTTATGGTAAGTCAAAGAGATCTTGCGCTCCTCCACCTTCCTTTTGAGGATGCCCCACAGATGTTCAATAGGGTTTAGGTCTGGAGACATGCTTGGCCAGTTTATCACCTTTACCCTCAGCTTCTTTAGCAAGGAAGTGGTAGTATTGGAGGTGTGTCTGGAATCGTTATCATGTTGGAATACTGCCGTGCAGCCCAGTCTCCGAAGGGAGTGGATCATGCTCTGCTTCAGTATGTCCAGTGGCGGAGCTAGACTTTTAAAACAGGGGTGGCAAAGGGGTGGCAAGGTATTATTTTGGGGGTGTCAATATACAAAGTGTTCAATGTTTTATAGCAGAAAGTAAAAAAGGAGGTGATCAAATAAAACCAAAAGAAATCTCTATTTGTGGGAAAAAAAAATACATCAGTTGTATTTGGGTCGCACAACCTCACAATTGTCAGTTAAAGCAATGCAGTGCCGTATCGCAGAAAATGGTCTGGTCATTAAAGGGGAGCTGAAGAAGCTAAAGGGTCAGTTTTTTTCAGATAATTTTGCCCATTTAAGACTTTTTTCTGAGCGGTCAGGGGATGGTAAAAACAGGCAACTCGAAGTCTAGATCACAACTGGAACCCCTCTACATGTGCCACAGCAGCAATGGTTTATGTTAAACCTATGTGAAATTTGGCTATCCAGGTCAATGGGGCCATGCCACAACCATAAGCCAAACACTTGGCTTGCTGTTGTGGCTTATTAGCCCCATAAAAAATCTGCCACTCTGCTAAATAAAAAAAAAAAAGCAGGATTTAGGAGAATTATTATAAATAATTTTGCCCCCTTTAATAAATCATCGTAATGCCACCCATATTCCTGTCCTTTTAACCACTTAAGCCCCGGAGGATTTTCCTGCTAAAAGACCAGGGGGTATTTTGCGATTCGGCACTGCGTGACTTTAACGGACAATTGCGCGGTCGTGCGACGCTGTACCTAAACGAATTTGACGTCCTTTTTTTCCCACAAACAGAGCTTTCTTTTGGTGGTATTTGATCACCTGTGCGATTTTTTGATCACGCGCTATAAACAAAAAAAGAGCGACAATTTTGCAAAAATAGCAATATTTTTCACATTTTTTATATGAAATTCCCCCAAAAAAAATGTAAAAATCAAAATTTTTTAACATTTTTGGCCAATTTGTTTTATCCTACCTATGTTTGGTAAAAAAAATCGCAAAAAGCGTATTTTGATTGGTTTGCGCAAAAGTTATCGCGTTTACTAACAAAGGGAAAGATTTTTGTCATTTTTGTTGTTTTTTTTTTTAACGCGTAATGGCGGCGATCTGCGATTTTTTTTGCGGTACTGCGACATTGCGGCGGACAGATCGGACCCTTGACTGACATTTGTGACACTTTTGGGGTTACCAGTGACATTTCTACAGTAATCAGTGCTATACATATGCACTGTTACTGTAAAAATACACTGGCAGTGAAGGGGTTAACTTTATTTGGGAGGGAGGGGCTGTGTGTGTCCCTAGGGGCGTGATTCTTACTGTGATTGGCTGTGGCTCTAGCTGTAAGGACACTGATCAACGGATCTACATACTAGATCCGTGTAATCAGTGTCTTTACAGCGATGAGAATGACAGGCAGCTTGTTTACACAAGCTGCCTGACATTCTCCCTCTTCCCCCGACGATCGCCGAGTGGCCGGCGGACATCGGGTCCGCTGGTCACACGCGCGGGGGGGTGCGTGACCGCGCGGGAGCGGGAGCGCGCCTCCGCGGGCGCGCGCTCGCTCCCCAGACCCTCCCAGGCTAGTGACGTTAATTAACGTCACTCTGCCTGGCAGGGGCTGACCGCCGCAGTAAATCTACTTGCGGCGGTCGGCAAGCAGTTAAACAGGGTGACTGACAGTAAGCTGACACTAATGCTGCACAGGTGTTAGGGTACTTTCACCCTGGTAAAAGGGCAAGAATATGGGTGACATTACAATGACTTATTAAAGGGGGAAACATTTTTGGTAAGGAGCATAGACTGTACAGGAACAGGCGCTTCTACTACTTGGGCAAAACCGTCCCTCACCTCAGTCACTGCAGGCTGCCCAGGAACTCCTTCCAGAGCTGATCCATCCCACACCAAGACAGGAAGTCCGCGGGAATCAGGATGAAGATTTAAGGCATGTGATTGACAGAGAGCACTTCTGATGCACCCATTGGCTGTGTAAGTAGCAGGAGGCGGTGCAGCCTGCAAGATTTAGGCTGCACCGACTCCTGCTGCCTCCCCAACCAATGGGTATTTGAGGTTCTCTCCTTAGTCCCTCCCTCATGACATCACCCAGAAGTGGGAGGACACAAAGTAAGATACAGGATGATTGTCCGGTCTTCCTGTCTTGGTATGGGATGGGGATCGGCGCTCCCCTGTGATTACTCCGCTCCTCCTCCCTCCCTCTGCCTACCAGCTCTCCATCCGCCTCCCTCCGCAGCTCCTGTACGGTGATCCCCTGTGATTCTTCCACTGCCATGCACCCGCCCAGGATCAGGGTGGCAACAGGGGTGGCAAGGACTTAGTCTGGGGTGGCAATTGCCACCCCAGCTAACCCTCTGGCTCCGCCCCTGAGTATGTCTCAGTACATGTTGGCATTCATGGTTCCCTCAATGAACTGTAGCTCCCCATTGCCAGCACCATTAATGCAGCCCCAGACAATGACACTCCCAGCACCATGCTTGACTGTAGGAAGACACACTTGTCTTTGTACTCCTCACATGGTTTCCACCACACACGTTTGACACCATCTGAACCAAATTAGTTTATCTTGGTCTCATCAGACCACAGGACATGGTTCCAGTAATCCATGTCCTTAGTCTGCTTGTCTTCAGCAAACTGTTTGCAGGCTTTCTTGTCCATCATCTTTAGAAGAGGCTTCCTTCTGGGACGACAGCCATGCAGACCAACTTGATTCAGTTTGCGGCGTATGGTCTGAGCACTGACAGGCTGACCCCCCCCCCCCCCCACCTCTTCAACCTCAGGCGGTGTTTTTTCATCCGATCTCCCATAGAAGAGAGTGGGGATCTGACAGCTTCGTCTCTGCAAAGTAAGCAGAGCTGTCATCTGCCTGCTCAGCGGGGATCGGCAGATCGATCCCCACTGAGCAAAACAGACTCTGCCGAGCGCACCGCTCATCTGAAAGAGGCCTTAATAATGAACTGGGCTGCTGGACAACAGGTGTCTATCTGATGAGAGGTAATGGACAAGACATAAGGCTAAATACGGCAGCTGTAGCACGAAATAGCAGGTGCCAGGACTAGGTCATCCAGCGCCCAGGGCAAAGATGCTAAACTGCACCCCCCTCCTCCGTTTATGATGTGCAAGCTTAGAGGATCCTACACCCAGTAAACCATTGAGCCCAGGGCAACCGCCCCCTCCCATCCACCCCTTGTCCCGGCCCTGAGCGGCAGTGGAAAATCAGTATGTCAATGCAGCAGTTTTAATCATAGACCGGAGTGTCATAAACTCATCATATGTAGTAACTGTTGGCAATAATTCAGACTCGCATGGTCCTAGGCATCAAAGATCCTTCAGATATCTGGGAGTACTCAATGAGACACAGCAGGTACGATGTCACAGAATGATCCCTTTATTCAAACAGTAACGAACGTTTTATAGAGAGAGTTAAAGGGGAAGTCCCTTTCCAGTAGCAGTTTACCATTACGTGCTTCAAGTCACGTACTTACGCAAGTTAATTAAAATAAGGAATAGTTATAATTGGCATTACATCAGACTTCTAAGGGTTAAGATAAGGCATAATTAGTTACTTCAAACAGACTTGCTCTAAGGGTCAGTTTGACCACAAAGCGTAACGTCCTGGAAGCTTTCAAGGACATTTACTTAGATAGGCTTTTTAATTAAGCTGAGTCTAGGGTTTTAGTAAAAAGATGGAGTTAAAAGAACAAAATGGAGGATAAATATTCCTTCAGTAACAGCATAAGTGGCCAGTGAGCAGTATATATCGGTCAGAGCAGTAGGGACAAAGAGAGCAGCAGATAAACGGCGAGGGAGGATCTGTGTCAGAGCAATTGAATAGTTGTAGCTGGGTACGGCACTGATAGGCAAAATACAGAGAATTCAGCAGGATGACCACTCAGATTGATAGGCTGAAGTCCGTAGTGTATCAGTCTGGATTCAAAGTCTACACTCCATCATAAACCCACCAGTCCGAGTGTAAAGAGCCAATCCTATAGCTCCGTCTGAGTGGGAACAGTCACAGCCAAATCAAACCTGGTTCCTGGTCCCTGGTGTATCAGAGTCTCCTTCTTTCATATGCCTCCAGTATGCCTCCTTGCCATCTCCATCAGAATATATCAGGAATGCACACCCACAATGCCTTAAACCGGGTGTGTAGTCACCAGTCTACATTGCATCTCCTACTGCTCCTATCGTGGCTGCTCCTGTGACACGCTCCCAAATTGGTGAAAATAATGACCCGCGTGATCAATGTCACCTGGAGCAGTAGAGCAAAGCGTCTACATGTTTCGCTGATAGACCAGCTTCTTCAGGACAATGTATGCATAATGGCAATGTATAGTTGGGTTCTGTCCTCTTGTATTCAACTGTTACTTGGATATAACATTGCACTCTGAGTTTCTGAGTATAATTATGCTGTATTGTCTTGTTTGTTCAATAAGGAACTCCTGATTTGTAAAAAAAAAAAAAAAAAAGAAAAAAAAAAAAAGGGAGCGTAACAGGCGAATGCATTTCATCTAATAATTTTTTTGAATCAGTAGACCCCTTAGTATGCTAAAGCATTGTGTCATATAAAGAAACGGGTGCCATGTGGTTTTCCACTTTTTTTAATCCTTTGCAACATCCCTGATGCAGCCACATTGCAACCACTTCTCGCCTACTTTCAGACCAGCACGGCATTTCTCAGAGCGTGTTTTTACGATGGTGACAATGGTGGACCATGCCTGTGTAATGTTTGTTAAATTGGCCACTTGTAGTCACCACTAGAAGCTCATGTGACAGGGGAATCTCAGATCCCTCCAGGTATTGCTCATGTGTAGGATGGAGAAAATGTGACGTTGTCCATGGTGCTGAACTGACATGGAATGCCGAAGAGGAAAATCCACCAAGATCCAACAGCTCGGACCTCTGACGTTTCTCTTATTTACAGCATGTTAAGGTGGCAACCCAATCCAACAGCTTGATCCAGCCAACCAATCATAAGAGGCTCCCTCCATCCCCACTGGATTCTTTATTGTATATTATGGAGATTGTAAAGGGAAGAGCCGGGACAACCAAAGGTCAGAGAAAACATCCATTACTCCAAGGTGGACAGAAACAGGGACAGGAATTATGGCAGGGAGATCTCCTTGTTGTAGCATCCAAGACAAAGAAGACTCTCAGCTCCACATTTACCTGAATTATCACTGTTGCCACAGCTAAATGGTATGTCGGTCTGTGGTGCCTCAAGTCAGTATGGGATTTTAAGGGCAGGAGTAAACAAATACACAGAAGTAGTACAATTTTACATAAAAAATAGAAATTTATTCCATGTTGAGATTTTTATACATAACATAGGTGAATAAATGGGTACAGTCCCATAGTGATAGTGAAGAAGAATAGTAAGTTGTGTTGAACGTGAATTGAGTGACTTTAAAGAAACAATTGATAATTGGTCCTGTTCTGCTGCTCCTCATATCCAAGATTAGGAATGATTGCAGAGAACGGGCTTGATCGGTATTTCCGACATGTTTCGGCCTGTAGCGGCCTTTATCAAGGATTTTTTACCGATTCTGAAGTAAATAAAAATAATGTCAGTGGTAACAGTATATGGCTGTAATCAACATTAATTTGTTCATAAAAATGTGTTGTTACATACATATTTTTTGTCCAATTCCTAAAGTATTGTTTTTCCGGGGTGTCTCCGGGAGCTGCAGGAACAGTGCTGTATTAGATGAGAGGATGTATATTAGAGTTTACCAGATTTGAGCAAATTGGGAGTAAAAGGTATAAAAGAAATTTTGGTATTATTACTTATTGGGCCACGCTTTTTAGGGGTCCAAGATGCAATGTGGTCAGGATAGGTGAGAGTCCACATCGATGAAGGTCCTCTATAATAAAGGTATAAAGGTATAAAAGTGGTACTTGTGATGAGTAATACATCATGGGTTCTGAGTTGTGCAAGTTTGGGAGTAAGATGCAAAGTAGAGGTAAGTAGTTAGACTTGGTCAGAAGATATGTGATAATCTTCTCCGAGTCTATACTTACATTTGCTTGATGTGTGGTTCAAATAGGGTATCTCAGCACGTAGTCTCCAGGTCCTCTCCTCCCTTGGTCCGGGAGAGACTGAGGACTTGGAGATGTTCCCCGGCCTTTTAAAGGCTGTCGCGCATGCGCGGTAGTGCGCTGCGTGACGCCAATGAGCGGCGTGCGTGGTCAGGTGGGGGATGCGCCTGCGAGATGCGGGAGCTGCATCCCTTGTGACCGTGCGGACGTGCCCAGACGGCCGCCGACACGGAGTAAAAGCCGAGATCCCCAATGGGGATGGTGGAAGGTCAGAGACCGACCGATCGGCTTTGAAATGCCCCGATCCAGTGCCTATTATACCACTGCACTGTAAGGTGATTACTTTTAAGAAAGTATCACCTCAATACAAGATTGTTCAATCCATTTTCCTTTTTTTGTTTTTCCCGCATACTCCGGGAACTCCCGGCACGGTAAGCCCCGAATCCTCCCTGGATCGGGGCATTTCAAAGCCGATCAGTCGGTCTCTGACCTTCCACCATCCCCATTGGGGATCTCGGCTTTTACTCCGTGTCGGCGGCCGTCTGGGCACGTCCGCACGGTCACAAGGGATGCAGCTCCCGCATCTCGCAGGCGCATCCCCCACCTGACCACGCACGCCGCTCATTGGCGTCACGCAGCGCACTACCGCGCATGCGCGACAGCCTTTAAAAGGCCGGGGAACATCTCCAAGTCCTCAGTCTCTCCCGGACCAAGGGAGGAGAGGACCTGGAGACTACGTGCTGAGATACCCTATTTGAACCACACATCAAGCAAATGTAAGTATAGACTCGGAGAAGATTATCACATATCTTCTGACCAAGTCTAACTACTTACCTCTACTTTGCATCTTACTCCCAAACTTGCACAACTCAGAACCCATGATGTATTACTCATCACAAGTACCACTTTTATACCTTTATACCTTTATTATAGAGGACCTTCATCGATGTGGACTCTCACTTATCCTGACCACATTGCATCTTGGACCCCTAAAAAGCGTGGCCCAATAAGTAATAATACCAAAATTTCTTTTATACCTTTTACTCCCAATTTGCTCAAATCTGGTAAACTCTAATATACATCCTCTCATCTAATACAGCACTGTTCCTGCAGCTCCCGGAGACACCCCGGAAAAACAATACTTTAGGAATTGGACAAAAAATATGTATGTAACAACACATTTTTATGAACAAATTAATGTTGATTACAGCCATATACTGTTACCACTGACATTATTTTTATTTACTTCAGAATCGGTAAAAAATCCTTGATAAAGGCCGCTACAGGCCGAAACATGTCGGAAATACCGATCAAGCCCGTTCTCTGCAATCATTCCTAATCTTGGATATGAGGAGCAGCAGAACAGGACCAATTATCAATTGTTTCTTTAAAGTCACTCAATTCACGTTCAACACAACTTATTATTCTTCTTCACTATCACTATGGGACTGTACCCATTTATTCACCTATGTTATGTATAAAAATCTCAACATGGAATAAATTTCTATTTTTTATGTAAAATTGTACTACTTCTGTGTATTTGTTTACTCCTGCCCTTAAAATCCCATACTGACTTGAGGCACCACAGACCGACATACTATAACCCTGGGATGGTGGCAGAAACTACTTTTTCTATCCAGTTTAGATCCAAAAAACTTTCTCTTTCAGCCACAGCTAAATGGTTCTGAGCTTTAAAAGTTCAGCTCGGGTGATGGAAGAGGGACAGGTTCTACTGTAGTGAGGAGCTTCAAGGACTGATGAGGGTGTTGGGGATTGTATGCTCTGTCACAGCACTAGAGTAAAATTCCTATACAGTGGACCACTCCCTCAGGGGGCCCCAAGCAGGAGCCACGTCCTCATCCCCATCGGCCAACACATCTGGAGAAGAAGAACAACCGCCAGCTCACCATGACGTTCAATGTAAAACCTTATTCCTTGTAAAAGTTCTTCTTCCAGGACAAACTTCAAAGAAGCCCCACCTTGAACCTCCTCTGCTTATGCATTTTCCTGAAAAATGGGCTTAATTGTAAAGGTATCATATTCGTAACGTCCAAAGCGTGTAACACTTTATTATTGCATGACAAGCAAGAGGAAGCTCCATCTGCAACTTCATTCTCTGGTGCATTTCACCCAACAATGGGCTTGATTATAGAGCTATCAGATCTGTAAGGACTATTGCTTTTAAAACTTTATTATTCCAGGACAACCTTTAAGAAGCCACACCTGGAAACCTCCTGCACTGACACATTTCACCCAACAATGGGCTTTATTGTAGAGATGTCATATTCCTAATGTCCAATGCTTGAAAAACTTTAATTTTCCAGGTAAAAGGTTAGGAAGGGCCTCCTCCCCAGCACATTTCACCCAACATTGGGCCTAATTATAGAGGTATTGTATTCATAATTGTCAGGATCCGGACTGGAGCAGGAGCGGTGCAGGGAGTGGATCCGCTGTGTCAGTGAGGGAATGGCATGGACCGTACCGGAGGATCGGTTCTAAGTAGTTACTGGTTTTCACCAGAGCCCGCCGCAAAGCGGGATGGTCTTGCTGCGGTGGTAACTACCAGGTCGTGTCCTCCAGTAGCGGCTCAACCTCACTGACTGCTGAGATAGGAGTAATACAAAAGGGACAGGCAGAGGCATAGTCAGATGTAGCAAAGGTCAAGGCAGGCAGCACAGGTTCAGAGGCGGTAATCGTTAGCAACGGGTTCGGCAACAGGCAAGGGATTACACAAATAACGCTTTCACTAGGGCACTGAGGCAACAAAGATCCGGCAAGAGCAGGAAGGGGCAGGTCACTTATATAGGAAACAGTAAGGGAGGTTTGGGCCAGGCACCAGTTACTGGTGCACTGGCCCTTTAAATTTCAAACAGCCGGCGCGCGCGCGCCCTATGGTGCAGGGCTGCGCGCGCCGGGAACCACGTGAGCGGGGAGCGAAGGAGAGGGCCAGAGCGGGCACAGGTGAGTGGATCTGGGGCGTTGGGACGCGCGCGGGGACACCTCGCAGCGCGGACCACGTCCCCGCTCAGCGTTCCAATAATGCTTGTAAAACTTTATTATTCCAAGACAAATTTTAAAGAAGTCCCACCTGGGATTTCTTTCTCATAGGTGTTTCAAGCATCACTGGGCCTAATTTTAGAGCTATCGCATTTGTAATGTGCAAGGCTTGTAAAACTTTATCATTGAAGAACAAATTATGCAAAGTTCCAATGGGACTTCTCTTCTATGCATTTCACTGAATATTGGTCCCAATTGTAGCGATAAGATATTTGTAATGTCCAATGCTTGTAAAACTTTATTAGTCCAGGACAAACTTTAAGAAGCCCCATTTGGGACTCCCTCCACTAATGTGTTTCACCCAGCAATCAGCTTAGTTGTAGAGATTTTATATTCGTAATGACCAAAGCTTATAAGACTTTATTATTCCAAGACAAATTTCAAAGAAGCCCCACCTGGGACCTCCTTCTCATAGGTCTGTCACCCATCACTGGGTTTAACTGAAGAGATTTCTTAATTGTAACCTCCAAATCTTGTAATACTTTATTATTCCAGAACAAAGTTCAAAGAAGCCCCACCCAGGCCTTCCTTCTCTTGTGCGTTTCACCCATCACTGTGCTTTAATATAGATAGATTTGTAACGTCCAAAGCTCAGAAAACTTTAATATTCCACGACAAACTTCAAAAAGCCCCATCTGGGACCCTCTCTGAAGCACTTCATCCAACACTGGGCTTAGTTTTAGAGATATCATTTTTGTTACGTTCAAAGCTTGAAAAACTTTATTACTCCAGGACAAACTTTAAGAAGTCCCACTTTGAACCTCCTCCGATTATGCGTTTCACCAAAAAACGGGATGTAGTCTTTATAAATGTTCAACATGTGTAAAACTATATTAATTCTGGATAGACTTTATGAAGCCCCTCATGGGACCTCCTTCTCCAACATGTTTCACCCAACAATGGGCTTCATTGTGGAGAGATCCTGTTCGCAACACCCAACGCTTGTAAAACGTTATTATTCCAGAACACATTTCGAAGAAGCCAGACCTGGGACCTTTATCGTTATTGCATTGCACCCATCACTTGTCATGATTGTAGAGCTATTGTATTCATAACATTCAAAGCTTGTAAAACTTTATTATTCCAGGAAAAACTTTAAGAAGTCTATATGGGACCTCCTCCAGGAACGCGTTTCACCCACCACTGGACCTAATCACCTACAGTTAAACCAGTGTGGGTTGAAACCCAATGATCGACCAATATTGTTTTTTTAATGCCGACACAGCCATGGGTGCCAAATGTAAAAAAATGTTTTATTTTTTTTTCTAAAGGTACTCCTTGTGGAGGGATCTGGGGGGTCTAAAAGACCCCAAACCCCTCCTCGGCACTGAAAAGCATTCAAAACGCCAAGATTGGCTGTTTTGAATGCTGTCAGTTTTTTTAATTCGGCACTGAGTACCTGGAAGTGATGTCATGTCATTCCGGGTTTTTTACATGGAGACCGGCGCATGCGCACTTGCGGCAGGGATACCGGCTTTCACGGGGACACATCTTGCTACACCGGGTCTTCTCTTCGGCGGCGGCGGTGGAGGTAGGAAGCCAGTGGGACGGGAGACCCGGGTGAGCTGTGGAAGGCGGCGGAGGGTGTGGGGGGGGGGAAAGTCCCCTCCTGCTCCTTGTAATGACAGCCGAGCGGCTTCTGAGCCGCATCGGTTGTCCATTACAAGTCAGCCGACCGCCGGCTATGGACACCGGTACCGGGGTGATGCCTCTAGCTGCAAGCATCACCCTAGGACATGCACTTTCCCAAAATATCAGCAATATAGGTAACCTCAGGGGCCGATTTCGATATATCGGGGAAAGTGCATATCGGTGTTGCCGATAATCGGTCGATCTCTAGTTGAAACGCGTTAATAAGGAGCTCCCAGACAGCACTTAGATGGTTACAATATATTTTTGCCTGTTTTATTGATTTGATGGAAGTGCTGATACCCCAGTGCGGTTATTATTTATTGTGTCCCAGCTAGTGTCAATCACCCTCACCATGTGTCCCGATGACCACCGTCACCAAGACAGAAAGGGATGGGAAATCCCACATTTTTTAGTTGTCACCTGAACAGGAAGTAAGGGGGAATCTTCCAAAAAGGACACCGCCTCTGGTGACAACTAAGAAGAGGATTTCCCCTAATTTTGCAATCATTTCCTCTTCCCTACTATTATATCTCCAGGACGGGAAGTGAGGGGGGACCGGACCAAGTTTCCTACTCTTCCATAAAAAAAAATGCTTTGAATGGAGATACTTTAATCACCTACATTTAGTGATTTAATCTTAAATCCGATTCCGGCTTTACAGTGAGTGCAGTTATGTATACGGCGCATTCTTACATTTCCGCCGCCGTGTCTGGGAGGAAATTGGCGCCTGTAATCAGGCTAATGAGGCAGTGCGGCCGGGTATAATAGATCACATTGTGTTCTCATCAGATTCACGCTGGGAGTTTGCGATGACATTGTGGCATTATGTTCGCAGAGTATCTAATGGAATCCCACCGGCAGCTGTTAGAGCCATTATAAATGTATATACATACGGCTTAAACGAGACCCATTAAACTGTCTGCTGCTTATCGCTTGTCTCCGGCATTGTAAACAGCCGTGTTTGATGCAAGCGACACCGCACAGGAAATGTACAGGGCTGGGAGGGTGACAGGTCCTCTTTACAGGTGGACATGACCAACAAGTATCTACTATCTTTCCATTACTAACAGTGTTGGGGTAGTTACTCAAAAAATGTAATTAGTTATTAGTTACTTCTGTAAATTGTAATGAGATTACTTTACTAGTTACTGCATTTGAAAAGTAACTTCACTACTTATTACTTTACTTTCCTCTTTCTTAATTGACCGTGTAGAAGAAGATACATGGACAAACATTTAGCCCCCATTCACACTGGGGCGACGCTACTTCGCACCGCGACCTCCGAGGTCGCGGTGCGAGCAGCGCGCCGCTACCTCGGAGCGGCCGCCACGGACTTCGTAACATTGAAGTCTATGGCGGTCGCCTCCTGGTCGCCCCAAAGAAGCTCCGGACCCTTTTTCTGAGTCGGAGCGACTTGTGACCAGGTCGCCTCACAGGTCGCCCCAGTGTGAACGGGGGCTTACTCTTTCTGCATAGAGTTTATTGTATAAATATTGTATAAATATTGAACCATATGAAAGAACAATATCCCCTTCTGCACAAAGAAATATGCCTCACTGTAAAATCTGATGCGCCCAGCGTCACGTCAGTGCGAGGTGCCAAACTGTCCAGTGGGCTGCCTCAAATGCACTGGTGTGGAAATGCGGCTAGACGGCGTGTTTGGCGCCAAAATGACGTCACACGCCTGCGCAGGGCGTGGCGCCGCCCACACAATCCCCCGTGCTCAGAGGAGATGTGAGAGGAGATGTCGATCTCTATGGCAACGGGCGGCGGCACACGCACCCACGCACGCACCGCACGGCTTGGGTAACGCAGGAAAGCGCGTTCCTATAGCCTAGTAAAGTAGTGTAGTTACCAATATTAGTATTGTAACTAGTTACGTTACTTCGTTACCAAAAAAAGTAATGTAGTTACTGTAATCAGTTACTTTGTAACTCGTTACCCCCCAACACTGATTACTAATTATATTCATAAAATGTTTACATTTCTCAGATCCTCTAAACAGCCAGCCGGATTCTTCCTCTCTTTTCCTGGATTATTTTATTCAACCCGCATATCATCTTGAGCAATGATTCATTAAAAATGCACTCCACCCACAATTTAATTTAGTCTTCGGCAGATACTGGAGAGTTAAGCCCCGTACACACGCGTCAAAAATTGGCAGGGAATTTTCGGCCAACGTCCGATCTGCCGATTTTCGGCTTGTTAGTATGATGCTTCCGACAACCAACTCCGACTTTTCGGCCGAAAAAAATCTGGTGTGCAAATTTTTGTTGGCCGTCAACACAACGGCCGATTTTCGTGCAGTCAGTACAGATTTCGTCAGGGAAAAATCTGATTAGCAAGTCTGGGCATGCTCAGTGAAGAAAAAACACCAAGAAAACAAAACCAACACATGACATCACTTCTGAAGTAGAATTTTGTTGGCCGAGAAAATTCGTGTGCAGTCTAGGCACATTCCAACCAACAAAACACAACTTGGACAAAAGTCGGACGATCGGTCGGCTGATAATCGTTGCGTGTGTAAGGGGCTTTAGGGTCCTTTCACACGGGCTTTCCGCCGATCCCAGCTGAGCAGGCGGATGACAGCTCCATCTCTGCTTACTTTGCAGAGACAGACCTGTCAGATCCCTGCTCTCCTCTATGGGGAGATCAGAGGAAAATGGACCGCCTGTCTGTTTTCATCCAATCCGATCCTCCAAGATGGATGGAAAATTGGGTTTCCATCTGTCTGGATTTCACGGACAGGATCGGATCGGATAGCAGCCGGTGTCAGCGGACATGTCACTGCTGACATCTACCGCTCCATAGGGGTACATGGAGCATCCCATCAGGTCCGTCTGAAAAACTGCCCTTTAAGGAAATACCTTTAAGTATATGTCAGCCCTAAGAATGAACTTCTCTTATTTGATCCCTTTTTGGTTTGTTAAATATAACACATATATTACATTTTGTTCTTGGGTTAAAAACAAAATTAAACCCCCATGATAGTCTCTTGTATCCGTTGAAGGCTATTGGTGAGATCTCTGAGTTCCCGGGTCTGTACACCTGCTGTGCCCATTATGAGGGGTTCCCACCATCCCTGTGCTGAGTTCCCGGGTCTGTACACCTGCTGTGCCTATGAGGGGTTCCCACCATCCCTGTGCTGAGTTCCCAGGTCTGTACACCTTTTGTGCCCATTATAAGGGATTCCCACCATCCCTGTGCTGACTTTCCCAGGTCTGTACACGTGCTGTGCCCATTATGAGGGGTTCCCACCATCCCTGTGCTGAGTTCCCGGGTCTGTACACCTGCTGTGCCCATTAAGAGGGGTCCACACCATCCCTGTGCTGAGTTCCCGTGTCTGTACACCTGCTATGCCCATTATGAGGGGTTCCCACCATCCCTGTGCTGAGTTCCCGGGTCTGTACACCTGCTGTGCCCATTAAGAGGGGTCCACACCATCCCTGTGCTGAGTTCCCGTGTCTGTACACCTGCTATGCCCATTATGAGGGGTTCCCACCATCCCTGTGCTGAGTTCCCAGGTCTGTAGACCTGCTGTGCCCATTATGAGGGGTTTCCACCATCACTGTGCTGAGTTCCCGGGTCTGTACACCTGCTGTGCCCATTAAGAGGGGTCCACACCATCCCTGAGCTGTGTTCCTGGGTCTGTACACCTGCTATGCCAATTAAGAGGGATTCCCAGCATCCCTGTGCTGATTTCCCGGGTCTATAGACCTGCTGGGCCCATTATGAGGGGTTTCCACCATCCCTGTGCTGAGTTCCCGGGTCTATAGACCTGCTGGGCCCATTATGAGGGGTTTCCACCATCCCTGTGCTGAGTTCCCAGGTCTGTACACCTGCTGTGCCCATTATGAGGGGTTCCCACCATCCCTGTGCTGAGTTCCCGGGTCTATAGACCTGCTGGGCCCATTATGAGGGGTTCACACCATCCCTGTGCTGAGTTCCCGGGTCTATAGACCTGCTGGGCCCATTATGAGGGGTTCCCACCATCCTTATGGCACACGGTTATTACCTGACATGCCAGTTGTCTAATGCTTGTGAGCCGACAATGTGGACAGGATTGCTGACTCTCGGGTGAAGAAGTTCTGGATGTCTCCAGAATCTTTGATATAACTGTTCATAAATGTGATTTAGAAATATAACAAAGAGTTGATGAAGAGTTGTGTCAGTGATGTTTCGGGCCCTTTAAGGATCGCTCTTCTGCTGTGTGGAGTGCAGTCGCTCTTCTCTCGCCCCCTCTGTCTCGCTCGCTGTCTTGTGGTTTATGTTGTTTCCTTTAAGCTGAGAGTCGGACAGCTGAGACATCGCCGCTCTCACATCTGATGATCAGTGGATGGATCTGTACTCTGCCCCCCCACACCATGTCATTATGAGTCCCCCCGCACCATTCATCCTCCTCCTTGTGCTTAATTCCCTTCTCCACCTACCTGCAGGTAAGTCACTTTGTTACATTTTATTCTTATTAGTGACCTAGCTGATAGCAGACACCACTCTGCCCCCCCTCAAAGCAGACCTGACATCGGGTATTTGTGTCAGTGTAACACTTCCAGGTATTGTTTACCTCTCACAGAGACCACAGTACCCCCCCCCCCCCGACAATTCCTTTATCTGCTTTTCTTTCTGGAAGGACGGCGCCATCTTTGTTTTGGCATCATCCAGGGTCACCATCTAATTCCTGGACTGAGATGCCCTAACTCACAGATGGCACAATCACAAATCTGACACAGATCAGCCCCTTGCTGCAGCCTTTTTCGCCTTGTGTGACATGTTACAAAGTTACAAAGTAGCAGTCTGATCACTAGGGGAGAGACTGAGGAAATTCCTCCTCCTGCCTGCAGCAGACTGATAACATTGTCTCACCCCAGGGCTGTGGAGTCGGTAGATAAATGTTCCAACTCCGACTCCTCAGTTTTTTGTACTTCCGACTCCGACCCCTGTATTAATCTTATGACACTGATTTGGGAGGGTGGCATTGCAGTAACTATTCTGGCCACATCACTAACGATCTCTAGATAAACAAGGATGGCTTCTTCAACAGTAAGTTTTGATGAGCGATCATACTTTTCAACTTCTTTTAGTGCGTTATAAAACTCCTGTTGGAATTTTTTTATTTGGACATTTACTGGTTCTGTAACGCTTATGCGACGTCGCTTTCCTTTAGCAACTTCTATTTTGTCTAAGAAGGAATCAAAGTCGAATTCTTCGTTTAATGAAGATGATCCTGAGTTACCACTATTTCTTAAGAGAACTTCATCCTGTGGAGGTATTTCAGGTCGTAATCTCTTCATGCGAACTGCTACATCATAGAGGGCCTTTTTCCCAGTAGCAGTCTGTTCACTGTTCAACAAAAGTTGGCTCATTGGGTCGACATAAATAGCCGCTAACAAGATTTCATTTTCCAGCAAAAGACTCTCTCTTTTCATCACTGAAGATGCAATGCCCTCAGCTATTAACCGGTTGCCGACCGGCGCAAGTACATATACTGCGGCGGTCAGCCCCGGCCAGGCAAAGTGACGTATCGGTACGTCACTAGCTTGTGAGCCAATAGCAGGAGAGCGCGCGCCCCCGGAGGCGCGCTCCCGCCCCTGCTCGTTCCCTAACAAGTCCGTGCGTGTGACCGGCGGACCCGATGTCCGCCGGTCACTCGCGATCGTCCGCCGTGAAGGGAGAAAGGCAGGCGGCTGATGTAAACAAAGCCGCCTGTCATTCTTCCCTGTGTAAAAATGGAGATCATACGGTTCTACTATGTAGGCCGTTGATCTCTGTTCTTACACCAGTAGCCACATCCAATCACAGTTCGAATCACGCCCCTAGGGACACACTTAACCCCTCCTTCCCCAATAAAGTTAGCCCCTTCCCTCCCAGTGTCATTTTTACAGTAACAGTGCATATGTATAGCAATGATTACTGTAGTAATGTCACTGGTACCCCCAAAAGTGTCAAAAATGTCAGTCAAGGGTCCGATCTGTCCCCCGCAATGTCGCAGTCCCGCAAAGAAAAAAAAAATCGCAGATCGCCGCCATTACTTGTTAAAAAAAAACAACAAAAATGACAAAAATCTTTCCCTTAGTTAGTAAACGCAATAACTTTTGCGCAAACCAATCAAAATACGCTTATTGTGATTTTTTTTTCCAAACATATGTAGCAGAAAATAAATTGGCCAAAAATGTTAAAAAATTTTGATTTTTACATTTTTTGGGGGGGAATTTCATATAAAAAAAATGTGAAAAATATTGTTATTTTTGCAAAATTGTCGCTCTTTTTTTGTTTATAGCGCATGATCAAAAAAAAAAAAAAAAAATCGCACAGGTGATCAAATACCACCAAAAGAAAGCTCTGTTTGTGGGAAGAAAAGAACGTCAAATTTGTTTAGGTACAGCGTCGCACGACCGCGCAATTGTCCGTTAAAGTCACGCAGTGCCGAATCGCAAAATAGGCCCTGGTCAGGAAGGGGGTAAAATCTTCTGTGACTTAAGTGGTTAACCCTCCATTTTTGTTCAGGCGATATAACAGGCTCTTCCATTCCAAGAGCAATTTACCCGGGGGTTAGATCGTCACATTGCAACCTCCTGGTGACAGTGAAGGGGTGAGAAAGAAGGTTCTCCAGCTCTATTGTTTGTGTCCACTGGCTTTCAGTTAATGCAAGATTTTCATTGTCCATTTCTTCTATGAAGTCTTTAAGTTCAAGCAAACGCTTCCCCATTAAATAAGTGCTTCCCCAGCGAGTTGTTTGATCCAAAATGGCTCCTTTTCCTGCACGTCTTTTCAAAATTGCATCTGTTTTCGGGGCCCTGGCTGCAACATTTACTTGCCGTAATTTGCCAATTAGTGTAGCTGCATGGCGATCTTTTAATCCATCTCTTATGGCAAGTTGCAGTGTATGAACAGCACATCGCATATGATGAATAGTAGCAAGCTTCAATGCTTCTTCAACAAAGTTGTCTAAAAAAAATGTCAGCATTCTCTTCAGTTTCTAAACTTTCTCCAATACTTGCAGAGCTGTCTTCCTCTAACTCTAATATCTGTTTGTTACCTTCTTCATCTGCGTTCATCTTCTCAATTGTGCTCAATATGTTAGAAGCGTTATCTGTCACAACACATGAAATCTGTTCCTTTGTAATTTCAAAATCTTCTAGAACACCCTCCACTATCTTCTGAAGGTAATCACTGGTGTGATGTGCCTGAGTGTCCTTTACACTCCGTTCACATTAGGTCGCTCCGACGTAGGGGGCGACCTGTGAAGTCGCGTGCAGCGCGACTTCGGCGCGACTTGCACGGACTTCATATAATGGAAGTCAATGCAAGTCGCCTCCAGTTCGCCTAGGGTGACCACGTGTCCCGGATCGCCTGGGACAGTCCCGCATTTGGAGAGTCTGTCCCGGGTCCCGGTCACCCTCATTACGGGACAATGCAGTGTCCCGGAATGATCTGAGCCCGTGAGCCGCCGTCCGCCGACCGCTGCTGTCAGCCCACCATGACAATAAAGTCGTGCTTCTCCGGCGCCGGCCGATGACGTAGCCGGCAGTGTTGTTGCTGTGAGGAGAGCAGTGATCACCGGGCTGACATTGACAGGAGCGGGTTACATAGACTGTGTGTCCACCTCGGGCGGGTAGCCCGGGTATGGGGGGCTCCGGTACAAGTTCGTCCAGTCAGACTCTTCCACACCGATCCCCGGTGTCTGGCTTACGCCAAGCAACTCTGCCTGGGCCAAATCAGTAAGGTAATTCTCCTGTACTACAAGTCCCAGCGTGGCCTGAGAGTTCACACTGGAGGGGGTGGGCCTGTATGGTGTCTCCTGTACTCACATTACCCTGGGCTCACACTTGGGGCTTATTATTGACATCAGCAGGCAGGTACGTTTTAAATGCAGGAGGAACACACATGCAGGAGAAATGATTGTATTCTAATGGGCCAGCTTCACACCATTGTAATGCATTCATGTGTGTTTAATAAAAGTACAGTGTGCTGCATTGTTCTGCCCCACAAACAGCTGTAAGTTGAAATGAAGAAAAAGATTATTGAAAATGGGTGCAAACGCAGAGATTTTGGTGCAATCGAGCCCTTAGTGTTTTTGTAAATATATGCAAAATCGTGCTGCGCATTTCCATGTGTTCTGCGCTGAGTGTAGGGGGCAGCCCTTTCATTTGAATGGCCGGCCCTTCGTGCGACAAAGCCGGATGAAGTAGCTCATGCAACATTTTAAGCTTGGAGATTTGCGTGTTTTGCCACATGTAATGGCCCATACACACGATAGGGAAATCGGAAGCAAAAGTTCGTCCGGCGAACGGATCGCTGGTATGGTGCTTTTGACAGCCGATTACGCACTTGGGAAAGTAAGTGTCCCTGAATGGCAGTTAGGAAATGTGGTCACCCTAAGTTCGCCCCGAAGAACTTGTGTCGCTCCTATTAGAACGGCTCCTGTGCTACACAATGGGAGCGTGAGGACCGCGACTTGTCAGGCTGACAAGTCGCGGTCCAAGTCGTACCAGTGTGAATGCGGTCTTAATCCGAGGGTCCGTGTTATTGTTTTGTTATTTTCATCCACAAATCTAACATTAATAGCAAAATAATGACTCTGTGACGTGTGCATGCATTCATTTTAAGGAAGACAAAACGTCCTTTCAGAACTTTCTGTAGTTCTTCCTTTTTACATTTGGCCTCCTCATTTATAAGTTTCCTTATACCAGGGCTTTTTTTCAGCAGGAACGCGGTGGAACGCAGTTCCGGCACCTCCAGCACTGAATGTATGTAATAGCAAGAGGTGTAGGGTGTGTTGGAGGGTCTCTTGATGCTGGCTACTTGGGGATCTATTGTCACTGGTAGGGATCTGGTATTGTGTGAGGGTCTATTGTTGCTGCTGGGGGATATTTTGTTGCTGGGTGAGGTATTTTGTTGTGCGTGGGAGGTGGGTAGGGGGTGGAACCAAGGGACAGTGCTCAGAGGTGGGTACTGAGTGGAGACAAGGGGTGACTTAGAAGGGGGGAGTTCCTGCACCTATTCTCCGAGAAAAAAAGCCCTGCCTTATACTAAGTCATTAATTATAACTTTTTGTGAATTGGGACATTTAACCACTTAAGCCCCGGAAGAGTTTACCCCCTTCCTGACCAGGGCCTATTTTGCGATTCGGCACTGCGTGACTTTAACGGACAATTGTGCGGTCGTGTGACGCTGTACCCAAACGAATTTGACGTCCTTTTTTTTCCCACTAACAGAGCTTTCTTTTGGTGGTATTTGATCACCTGTGCAATTTTTACTTTTTGCGCTATAAACAAAAAAAGAGCGTCAATTTTGCAAAAATAACAATATTTTTCACATTTTTTTATATGAAATTCCCCCAAAAAAATGTAAAAATCAAATTTTTTTAACATTTTAGGCCAATTTGTTTTATGCTACCTATGTTTAGTAAAAAAAAAAAAAAAAAAAAAAATCGCAATAAGCGTATTTTGATTGGTTTGCGCAAAAGTTATTGCGTTTTACTAACTAAGGGAAAGATTTTTGTCATTTTTGTTGTTTTTTTTTTAACACGTAATGGCAGCGATCTGCGATTTGTTTTGCGGTACTGCAACATTGGGATGGACAGATCGGACCCTTGACTGACATTTGACACTTTTGGGGTTACCAGTGACATTACTGCAGTATTCAGTGCTATACATATGCACTGTTACTGTAAAAATGACACTGGCAGGGAAGGGGTTAATTTTGTTTGAGAGGGAGGGGTTATGTGTGTCCCTAGGGGCGTGATTCTAACTGTGATTGGCTGTGGCTTAAGGTGTATGAACAGTGATCAACGGTCCTACATAGTAGAACCGTATGATCACCATTCTTACACAGGGGAGAATGACAGGCGGCTTGTTTACATTAGCTGCCTGCCTTTCTCCCGCTGTCACGGACGATCGCGAGTGACCGGCGGACATCGGGTCCGCCGGTCACACGTGCGGGGGGGGGGGGGCATGTGACCGAGCGGGAGCGCGCCTCCGGCGGCGCGCGCTTGCTCCCTAGACCCTCACAAGCTAGCGACGTAGCCCTACGCCGCTCTGCCTGTGAGGGGCTGACTGCCGACGTAAATAGTCGTGCGGCAGTCGGCAAGTGGTTAAACTTGCTTTTTTTTAAAAAATTCCAATCTAATCTGCCGACTCTGACTCCATTTACCCAAAATTTCCTCCGACTCCACAGCCCTGTCTCAGCCTAACACTATATATGGATGAAGCTTTTCTGAAAAATTATACTGTTGCCAGTGGTGTCGCTATGGGGGGGGGGTTCGGTGGACCATACCCAGGTGACACCGGCAGAAGGGGTGACATCATCAAGAAGGAACTGATATCTGACCACGATGGTGACCGTGACAGTGAGGGGGTGATTGGTGTGACACCATGAAAAAAAAATCAATATACACTTATTGGGATTTTATTTTACCAAAATATGTAGCAGAATACAAATTGGCCTATAAGGATGAAAAATTTTGATTTTTAATTTTTTTTTTTTGGGAATGTTATATAGCAGAATGTGAAAAATATATATATTTTTTTTTTTTTCAGAATTGTTGCTCTTTTTTTGTTTATAGCACAAAAAAAAAAAAAAAAAAAATCGCACAGGGGATCAAATACCACCAAAAGAAATCTCTGTTTGTGGGGAAAAAAGGACATCGATTTTATTTGGGTACAGCGTCGCACGACCGCGCAATTGTCAGTTAAAGTAACGCAGTGCCGAATCGCAAAATAGGGCCTGGTCATTAAGGGGGGAAATCTTTCCGGTCCAGAAGTGGTTAAAATAAAAAAGGTTAAAAAAGTTTTAGGAATGAATATAAAGTGACTTCCTTAGGAATCAGAAGATGTGTGCTGCTTCCACCACACCTCGTGCTCAATCCTCTCCCCTGCAGCATACAATCTCCCCAGAAGGGGATGAATCGGGGCTTATGGATAGAACCTCACACCTCACACCTCTCTCCTCCAATTCCAGCCACAAGGATAACTTCTATGTTAATAGACGCACTCATTGCGGTATTCCTCTGATCCTAAAGGGGCTCCCTCAATATTACCATGTATTTGCCTCCTCCACCGATCGATCCTCAGTGCTCATAAAAGATATACACAGCAACACAGTATAATCCTGTTTAACCAGTTCTGGACTGGAAGGATTTCCCCCCTTAATGACCAGGCCCTATTTTGCGATTCGGCACTGCGTTATTTTAATGAACAATTGCGCGGTCGTGCAACGCTGTACCCAAATAATATGGATGTCTTTTTTTCCCATAAATAGAGATTTCTTTTGGTGGTATTTGATCACCTGTGCGATTTTAATTTTTTGCGCTATAAACAAAAAAAGAGCGACAATCCTGAAAAAAAAAAAAAACAATATTTTTCACATTCTGCTTTATAACATTCCCAAAAAAATTTAAAAATCAAAATTTTTTTTTACCATTTTAGGCCAATTTGTTTTCTGCTACATATTTTTGGCAAAAAAATCCCAATAAGCCTAATTTGATTGGTTTGTGCAAAAGTTATCGCGTCTTCAAACTTGGGAAAGATTTATGTCATTCTTATTGTTTTTTTTTTTTTTCCACTAGTAATGTCGGAGATCTGCGATTTTTAGTGGGACTGCGACATTGCGGCGGACAGATTGGACCCCTAACTGACATTTTTGACACTTTTGGGGGAACCAGTGACATTACTACAGTAATCAGTGCTAAAAAATATGCACTGTTACTGTAATAATGACACTGGCAGGGAAGGGGTAAATGTGAGCCTAGGGGAGTGATCCTAACTGTATGGGGGCGTGGCTTATGGAATTACCATAGAGACTTGTGTTCCTACATAGAAGGATCACAGGCGCTCTGTGATCATTCCAGAGAGAAAAACGGTCAGATGTGTTTACAACGTCCGACCGTCCTTCTCTCTCAGCGTGGAGCGATTGTGGGCAACAGGCGGCAATTGGAGCCGCCTGCCCCGTGCATCGGAGTCCCTGCCGCCGGTGTGGCGCGCTCGCCTCCTAGCTGCCGGCGCGCCACCAATGTACCCCTACTTCAGTTCGCGCAGGAGGGCCAGCCTGCCGCAGTATTTATGTGGTGGGCGGTCCGGAAGCGGTTAAAGTGTAATGACACACTATGATCTTCTCTATCTATCTACATGTTGTCATGTTACAACCAAAAACATAAATGTATTTTATTGGGATTTTATGTGATAGACACAAAGTGGCACATAATTGTGAAGTGAAAGGAAAATGATACAAAAAAATCTGTGAAAAGTGTGGCTGCATTTGTATTCACCCCCCAGAATCAATACTTTGTAGAACCGCCTTTCCCTGCCATTACAGCTGCAAGTCTTTTTGGGGATGTCTCTACCAGCTTTGCACATCTAGAGAGGGACATTTTTGCCCATTCTTCTTTGCAAAATATCTCAAACTCTGTCAGATTGAATGGAGAGCATCTGTGAGCAGCAATTTTCAACTCTTGCCACAGATTTTCAATGTGATTTAGGTCTGGACTGTGACTGGGCCATTCTAATCATAAGAGCAAGACTAGGCATGCTCGGAAACGAAAGAATGCATACAAAACAATTCAACACATAACATCACTTCTGAAGTTGAATTCTGTCATATGAGAATTTTCCTATGAAAGTAACCCCTTCACTTTCCATTTGAGACTAGCATGCAATAAAAAACGAAAGAAAATTTGTCCGATAATCTGATCGTGTGTACGAGGCTTAACATGTTTTCTTCTAAGATTGTCCTGTATTTGACTCCATCCATCTTCCCATCAACTCTGAGCAGCTTCCCTGTCCCTTCTGAAGAAAAGCATCCCCACAACATGATGCTGCCACCACCATGTTTCACGGTAGGGATGGTGTGTTCATGGTGATGTGCAGTGTTAGTTTTCCCCACACTTTGCTTTTAGGCCAAAAAGATACATTTCGGTCTCATCTGACTAGAGCGCCTTATTTTACATGTTTGCTGTGTCCCCCACATGGCCTCTCACCAACTGTAAACAGGACTTCTTATGGCTTTCTTCAACAATGTCTTTCTTCTTGCAACTCTTCCATAAAGGGCAGATTTGTGAAGTGTATGACTAATAGTTGTCCTGTGGACAGCTTACTGAATGGGCACACTGGGCAGTTGCCCAGGGGCCCCACTTTCCCAGCGACCCAGCCCCCGCCAAGCATTAGTCCCACTTTCCGTGTGCATCCCGCCGTCAGACTTAACAGGTGGCAATTGCCTGTCGGCCCTGCGCTGCTGTCAGGCCACTTGAGCCATGGAGGGGGAGCCCACAACTGTAGGAATGTCTGTCCGCCTCCACGGGAACAGGCAAACACAGGACAGTCCAGTCTGACTCCCGTCCGTGTGTGTGTTCACCGGACCCAGCCGCCGAACTTGGAAGCTGTCATTAGCCTGTACCAATAAATATCACCTTATCGATAATTTGCATTTTATTCTCATGGGTAATTGTGTAGGCGGGGCCCCAGTGCACTGCATTGCCCGGGGCCCTTTAATGCTCTTAAGATGGCACTGGTGGACAGATTCTCCCACCTGAGCTGTGGATCTCTGCAGCTCCTTCAGAGTTCCCATGGGTTTCTTGGCTGCTTCTCTGATTAATGCTCTCCTTGCCCAGCCGGTCAGTTTAGGTGGATGGCCATGTCTTGGTAGGGTTGCAGTTGTGCCATACTCTTTCCATTTTTGGATGTTAGATTGAACAGCGCTCCGTGAGATGTTCAGAGCTTGGGATATTTTTTTATAACCTAACCCTGCTTTACACTTCTCCACAACTTTATCCCTGACCCGTCTGGTGTGTTCCTTGGCCTTCATGATGCTGTTTGTTCACTAAGGTTCTCTAACAAACCTCTGAGGGCTTCACAGAACAGCTGTAATTATACTGAGATTAAATTACACACAGGTGGACTCTATTTACTAATTAGGAGACTTCTGAAGGCAGTTGGTTCCACTAGATTTTAGTTAGGGGTATCAGAGTAAAGGGGGGTGAATACAAATGCACACTACACTTTTCAGATATTTGTAAAAATGTTGAAAACCATTTATCATTTTCCTTCCACGTCACAATTCTGTGCCACTTTGTGTCGGTCTATCAAATAAAATCCCAATAAAATACATTTACCTTTATGGTTGTAACATGACAAAATGTGGAAAATTTCAAGGGGTGTGAATCACTACCTATCTATCTACTGTGTCTGTCTGTCTATCTACCTTGTCTGTCATTCTATCTACTGTGTCTGTCTATCTACCTTGTCTGTCATTCTATCTACCGTGTCTGTCTATCTGTCATTCTATCTACTGTGTCTGTCTATCTACCATGTCTGTCTGTCTATCTACCTTGTCTGTCATTCTATCTACTGTGTCTGTCTATCTACCGTGTCTGTCTATCTACCGTGTCTGTCTATCTACCGTGTCTGTCTATCTACCGTGTCTGTCTGTCTGTCTGTCTGTCTGTCTATCTACCGTGTCTGTCTGTCTGTCTGTCTGTCTGTCTGTCTGTCTGTCTGTCTGTCTACCATGTCTGTCTATGTACCATGTCTGTCTGTCTGTCTGTCTATCTACTGTGTTTGTCTGTCTGTCTATCCACCGTGTCTACCATGTTTGTCTGTCTGTCTGTCTGTCTGTCTATCTACCATGTCTGTCTGTCTATCTACCATGTCTGTCTGTCTGTCTATCTACCATGTCTGTCTGTCTGTCTATCTCCCATGTCTGTCTGTCTGTCTATCTCCCGAGTCTGTCTGTCTGTCTGTCTATCTACCATGTCTGTCTGTCTGTCTGTCTGTCTGTCTGTCTATCTACCGTGTCGATCTCCCGTGTCTGTCTATCTACCGTGTCTGTCTATCTACCGTGTCTGTCTATCT
This sequence comes from Pelophylax lessonae, assembly GCF_965119305.1. Lineage (NCBI taxonomy): Eukaryota > Metazoa > Chordata > Amphibia > Anura > Ranidae > Pelophylax > Pelophylax lessonae. Next base: position 22,775,741 of record NC_138769.1, read on the forward strand.
ACCGTGTCTGTCTGTCTGTCTGTCTGTCTGTCTGTCTGTCTGTCTGTCTACTGTGTCTGTCAGTGGCGGCTGGTGCTCAAAATTTTTGGGGGGGCGCAAAAAGAAAAATGTAATAGGTATTGCTTCGCGTCAAAAAACGCGGTAAAAAATTGCGTGACTTTGAGGTCATGGCACAGGTCATGGAACAGGTGATGGTACAGGTCATGGCACAGGTGATGGTATAGGCATGGCACAGATATGGTATAGGCATGGCACAGGTCATGGTACAGGAGATGGTATATGCCCCCTTTCAATGCAGAGACCAGCGTACATGCCCCCTTCAATGTAGTGACCAGCGTACATGCCCCCTTCAATGCAATGAACACTGTGCTGTGCCCCCTTCAATGCAGAGATCAGCGTGCGTGCCCCCTTCAATGCAATGAACACTGTGCTGTGCCCCCTTCAATGCAATAAACACTGTGCTGTGCTCCCACAATGCAGAGTTCAGCGTGCGTGCCCCCTTCAATGCAATGAACACTGTGCTGTGCCCCCTTCAATGCAATAAACACTGTGCTGTGCTCCCACAATGCAGAGTTCAGCGTGCGTGCCCCCTTCAATGCAACTGTGCTGTGCCCCCTTCAATGCAATGAAAATTGTGCCGTGCTGTGCCCCCATCAATGCAGAGTTCAGCGTGCGTGCCCCTTTCAATGCAGAGCGCCACAGCATTGTCCCCAATCATTGCAGAGCGCCACAGCATTGTCCTCAATCATTACAGAGCGCCACAGCATTGTCCCCAATCATTGCAGAGCACCACAGCATTGTCCCCAATCAATGCAGAGCACCACAGCATTGTCCCCAATCATTGCAGAGTGCCACAGCATTGACCCCAATCATTGCAGAGCGCCACAGCATTGTCCCCAATCAATGCAGAGCGCCACAGCATTGTCCCCAATCAATGCAGAGCGCCACAGCATTGTCCCCAATCAATGCAGAGCGCCACAGCATTGACCCCAATCATTGCAGAGCGCCACAGCATTGTCCCCAATCATTGCAGAGCGCCACAGCATTGTCCCCAATCAATGCAGAGCGCCACAGCATTGTCCCCAATCAATGCAGAGCGCCACAGCATTGTCCCCAATCAATGCAGAGCGCCACAGCATTGTCCCCAATCATTGCAGAGCACCACAGCATTGTCCCCAATCAATGCAGAGCGCCACAGCATTGTCCCCAATCAATGCAGAGCGCCACAGCATTGTCCCCAATCATTGAAGTGCGCCACAGCGTGCCCCCCCCCAATCAATGCAGAGCGCCACAGCATTGTCCCCAATTAATGCAGAGCGCCACAGCGTGCCCCCCCCCCCCAATCAATGCAGAGTTCAGCGTGCATGCCCCTTTCAATGCAATGTGCCACCCCCACCCCCCGAGACCAGTGCACTTACCTGGAGCAGGTCCCGGACTCCTGGCCAGCGGCTTCTTCTCACTCCGGCTTCGGCGGGCGGCTTCCGGCGGCGCGTCTTCTCGAGACCTCCTCCCGCTCCCGCCTCCTCTTTGGCTCGGCCAATGGCATTGGGTTTGCCATGCGGCCAATCAGGAGGAGTAGAAGGATCGGTGTGACAATAGCGAATTTTCATTCGCTATTGTCACACAATGGGTGGGCTCGGGACGCACTGCTCTGCGCCCCGGGACCACCCTTTCCATCGCCCTATTAGAGCCTCTGGCTCTAATCAGGTGATTGAAAAAAAAAACATTAAGCTCCATGCGTCCGGTGCCCTGCATGCAGATTAGGGGGCCGGACGCATGGATGAGGGGGCGGCGCCCCTGCGCCCTCAACACACCAGCCGCCACTGGTGTCTGTCTTTCTATCTACCGTGTCTGTCTGTCTGTCTGTCTGTCTGTCTGTCTGTCTATCTACTGTGTCTGTCTATCTACCGTGTCGATCTCCCATGTCTGTCTGTCTGTCTGTCTATCTACCTACCGTATCTGTCTGTCTGTCTATCTACCATATCTGTCTGTCTATCTACCATGTCTGTCTGTCTATCTATCTACTGTGTTTGTCTGTCTGTCTATCCACCATGTCTGTCTGTCTGTCTGTCTATCTACCGTGTCTACCGTGTCTGTCTGTCTATCTACTGTGTCTGTCTGTCATTCTATCTACTGTGTCTGTCTGTTCACAATATGGATCGATCACACATGATGAATACTCTTCAGCTGAAAAGGTTACCACAATTTGGCCACCAGATGGAGCTCATGGTACAGGAAATGATCTCTTAGAACGTTTACAGCGATATTTTGCTCAGCATGCCATCTGACATTCGTGCAACGAATGTTTTCTAACCAGACCCCTTAGTGTAATTTTACCTCTGCCCATGAACCAGAAACTTAATTTTAGTGTCACTATTACAGAATTAAATTTGGACTTTTTTTATCTACATTTTGGTCCCTTTTACACGCGTGCCATCCAGTCTGATCAGCGGGGGATCTGTTCACCAATCTGAGCAGAATGGGACGAAAGTCAGGGAAGAGTAGAGTTTTATGGTCCTGTATTGGATCTGTGGACAGTTGGATGATAAGGGGACGTGTGTCTGTGTACATCGCATTCGGATTAATTTTTTGCGTTATTCGGTAATCTGGATGTATCTGAATTTCCGAATTAAAATATTAACAAATTTAAATGAATCCAAAAATAACGAAACAAAATTTTGGATGACATTCAAATTTGAATAGTTTTCTAATAGAATTTGAATCAAATTCAATTTCAAATCATTTTTGAATTTGAATAGCAGAGGCGTAACTAGATTTCTCAGGGCCCCGGTGCAAGAAATCATGAAGGGCCCCCCCCCCCCCCCCGGTGATGGTGGGGAGGGGGCTGGGATCAGTGGCAGCAATGGTGGGGAGGGGGGTGGGATCAGTGGCCACGGTGGTGGGGAGGGGGGTGTGATCAGAGGTGGTGATGGTGGTGAAGGGGGGGGGGTGAGATTAGTGGCGGCGATGGTGAGGGGGGTGGGATCAGAGGCGGTGGTGAGGGGGGGGGGATGGTGGGGTGGGATCAATGGCGGTGGTGAGGGGGGGTGATGGTGGGGAGGGGGCTGAGATCAGTGGCGGCAATGGTGGGGAGGGGGGTGGTATCAGTGGCCGCGGTGGTGGGGAGGGGGTGTGATCAGAGGTGGTGATGGTGGTGAAGGGGGGGTGAGATTAGTGGCGGCGATGGTGAGGGGGGTGGGATCAGAGGCGGTGGTGAGGGGGGGGTGGATGGTGGGATCAATGGCGGTGGTGAGGGGGGGTGATGGTTGGGAGGGGGTGGGATCAATGGTGGTGGTGAGGGGGGGTGATGGTTGGGAGGGGGTGGGATCAATGGCGGTGGTGAGGGGGGGTGATGGTTGGAAGGGGGGTGGGATCAATGGCGGTGGTGAGGGGGGTGATGGTTGGGAGGGGGGGGTGGGATCAATGGCGGTGGTGAGGGGGGGGTGATGGTTGGGAGGGGGATGGGATCAATGGCGGTGGTGAGGGGGGGTGATGGTTGGGAGGGGGATGGGATCAATGGTGGTGGTGAGGGGGGATCAATGGCGGTGGTGAGGGGGGGGTGATGGTTGGGAGGGGGATGGGATCAATGGCGGTGGTGAGGGGGGGTGATGGTTGGGAGGGGGATGGGATCAATGGTGGTGGTGAGGGGGGATCAATGGCGGTGGTGAGGGGGGGGTGATGGTTGGGAGGGGGATGGGATCAATGGCGGTGGTGAGGGGGGGTGATGGTTGGGAGGGGGATGGGATCAATGGTGGTGGTGAGGGGGGATCAATGGCGGTGGTGAGGGGGGGGTGATGGTTGGGAGGGGGATGGGATCAATGGCGGTGGTGAGGGGGGGTGATGGTTGGAAGGGGGGTGGGATCAATGGTGGTGGTGAGGGGGGGTGATGGTTGGGAGGGGGGGGTGGGATCAATGGCGGTGGTGAGGGGGGGGGTGATGGTTGGGAGGGGGATGGGATCAATGGCGGTGGTGAGGGGGGGTGATGGTTGGGAGGGGGATGGGATCAATGGTGGTGGTGAGGGGGGGATCAATGGCGGTGGTGAGGGGGGGGTGATGGTTGGGAGGGGGATGGGATCAATGGCGGTGGTGAGGGGGGGTGATGGTTGGGAGGGGGGGTGGGATCAATGGCGGTGGTGAGGGGGGGGGTGATGGTTGGGAGGGGGATGGGATCAATGGCGGTGGTGAGGGGGGGTGATGGTTGGGAGGGGGGGGTGTGATCAATGGCGGTGGTGAGGGGGGGGTGATTGTTGGGAGGGGGGTGGGATCAATGGCGGTGGTGAGGGGGGCGATGGTGGAGAGGGATCAGAGGGGGCAATGGTGGGGAGGGGGGGTGGGATGTGGTGTCATCCTCCCCCACCACCACCTCTGTCTTACTGATCCCATCCCCCCCACCACCGCAGATCTCATCCCTACACCCCCAACCCCTCCCCAAACATCTCTGTTGTAGATAGGGATGAGATCTGTTCTGTGCCAGGCATGGGATCATTAAGAAGCAGAAAGCCAGCAAGGGTGGAGTTTGGGATCAAAATTCTTCAAGGAAAGTTTACTTACATAGCAGTGGAGTCGGTCAGAGTCAGACGATTCCCCCTCACTCAGCAACTCCACTCCAGCCAGGCATGCACGCTTCTAGCAGGCAGTGTGTGGTTTCTTCGCAGAGGGGAGAACTCCTCCTCCCCCTGCACTCTATTGGTGTCAGCTGGTCAGCTGACTTTCTTTCAGTGTCCACCCCTGCCTCACTGCATCAGCCTCCTGAGTGTTTTTTGGAGGATCGGCAGGGCTGAGGGCGGTGCAGGCTGCAGAAGATTGCTTTACAGAAAACTGCCCAGCCAGCCTCCTCGACCTCTTAGCAACCGGCGGACGCTGTAGACACCCCCCCCCGCGCACAATGATCGTGGAGGGCGGACTCGTAGGTAGTAGCCAGCCACTAGCCAGCCCAGAACACTCAGGCGGATGGATGGGCCCCCTGACGCCGCGGTAAGAGAACGGGGGCTGGCGGCCCCCCCCTCAGGTGGCGGAACTCCAGGGCCCGGTCGCAAGCGCGACCGCTGCGACCCTGATAGTTCCGCTACTGTTGAATAGTTTTTGAACTGAATTAAAATTTTTGAAAGAGAATAAAATAGAATAGAAAATACAGCAATAAAAAAAAAAAATATATATATATATATTATATATATATATATATATATATATATATATATACACACACATACACACACATACACACACACAGTAAACCCCCGTTCCATCGCGGTTCAGTTTTTGCGGTCCCAGTATATTGCGTTTTTTTTTTTCTGTAATGTTATTTTACTATATAAATCATTGAAAATGAAATATTTTTGTGTTTTCCATTCCTCTTGCTCTGTCTCTCAGTATCTTTTATGTGTTTAAATTAGTTTCCATTGTTTTAAAAGTGTGTTTAAAGACCTTCAAATGCTTTTAAAAGTACAGTGACAGTAAAAAAAAACATGCCTACAGTGTATTTTAATAGGGTTTTTCTATTTCGCGGGTGGGTCTGGAACGTAACCCCCGCAATGGAGGGGGGGTTTACTATATATTACAATAGAAAATAATAGAATAGAAAATAAAACAATAGAATATAATAGAGTAAAACAGAACAGAATTCAAAATAAAAGAAAAGAAAAAAATAGACTAGAAAATAAAGAAATAGAATGGAATAGAATAAAAAATAGAATAGAATAAAATAGAACGAATACAACCATCTTCTGTAATTCGAATTTCAAAAAGAATCAAATTTGAATAATAAAATAATAGTAAAGAATAGAATAGAATATAAGTAATTAAAAAAACATTAGAATAGAATACAATAGAGTAGAAAGAATATAACCATTTCCCAAAATTAGAAAAAAAAAAAAAAAAAAAGTATAGAATAGAAAATAATAGATTAGAATGGAACAGAAAATAAAAGAATAGAATACAAAGAATATACCAATATAACCACTTTCCTAAATTCAAATTTCAAATAGAATTTGAATATGAATATGAAAAACAAACAAAATAATAGAATAGAAAATAGAAGAATAGAAATATAAAAAAACAATAGGATCAATACAATAGAGTAGAAAGAATATAACCATTTCCCAAAAAAAAAACAAAAAAAAAAACAAAACATGTGAATAGAATAGAAAATAATAGATTAGAATAGAACAGAAAATAAAATAATAGAATACAAAGAATATAACAATATAGCTGCTTTCCAAAATTAAAATTTCAAATAGAATAAATTTGAATATGAAAACAATAGTAAAGTATAGAATAGAAAATAGAATAGAAATTAAAAAAAAAAAAAACAATAGGATAGAATACAATAGAGTAGAAAGAAAATAACCATTTCCCAAAATTAAAAAAAAAAAATACATTTTAATAGAATAAAAAAAGAATAGATTAGAATAGAACAGAAAATAAAAGAATAGAATTTACCAGAATAGAAAAGAATATAATAGAAAAAAAAATAATAGAATAGAAGGAATATAACCATCTTCTGAAATTACAATTTTGAATGGAATATATTTGAGTTTGAATAGAAAAGAAAATAATAGAATAGATTAAAATGAACAATAGAAAATAATAGAATACAAAGAATATAGCAATATAACTGCTTTCTTAAATTCAAATTTCAAAAAGAATAAATTCATTTCAAATGCAATTTGAATGGAAATAGATTTGAATTCGAATGCAATTAGAAAAAAATAAAATAGAAAATAAAAGAATAGAATAAAAAAAAAACAAAACAATAGAATAGAATGGGATAGAAAGAGTATAACCATCTTCAGAAATTCAAATTTTGAATAGAATAAATTCGATTTCGAATGGAATTCAAAATGATTTAAATTCAAAAAAACAAATTGAAATTGGAATTGCATTAAACGATTTTCTGTGAGTCCCCATTAACGCTTGAAGACTTTGAAGTGCAACTTTGATGCAGCATTGGATGGGTGCAACTTGGATACGACTTTGGCTTTGACCAGTGATAATAGACAACTATTGCACACACGTTGCATTGTAAAACATTCAGGTATGACTTTCATGCAACTTCTGAGGGTCAACATTGAAGTCTATGAAGCTGCATGAAAGTCGGACCAAAGTAGTGCATGAACTGCTCTGAAGTTGCTGCAGCTTTCAGTTGCACAAATCTGAGTGGTTATCATAGGAAAACACGGGGAATGACATGTCATGTGACTCTGATGTGCAAAGTTGCAAAACAAGTCACACACGTGTGAATGGAGCCTAAATAACGAATGGAAAGGAAACAGATTTGTTGGTTCCGTGTGTCTATTGGTCTGATGGGACGGCCCGTGTAAAAGGGGTCTGAGATTAGTTGTTTTAAAACACAACGAGTCCATTCATAAAACATTTGTTGGAGGAAGGTCAGAGGCATTGGTGTAAGTTGGAGGAAATTTCCCGTATTTGTTGGCAGAGATGAATGCCTGTGTTCAGACAGGATGTCCAACCCAGCAGAATAAGTAATCCACGTCACTTCCTTTAAAACCTTGCACACTGCGCATGCGCAGCGTGTCATACATGACCTCGGTGCACTGAGGAACTTCCCTGTCAAATTCCTCGACTGACAGCAAATGCAAAAATGCACAAACACAAAATTTACGTTGTTTAACGGCTACTCTGCGTGCAATCAGCCTGAATATTGTCTGAGCCTCAGATACAGTCATACAGCGATCAATTCATATATATGTGTGTGTGTGTATGTGTGTGTGTGTATATATATATATAATATATATGTGTGTGTGTGTATATATATATATATATATATATATAATATATATGTGTGTGTGTATGTGTGTATATATTGTAGGGATTTGCTCTTGTAGGTAGGATTTGCGGGTGCAGTATAGAGGCAAAACAGATGATTCTTCGAGCCCATTCACACTAGCGCGACTTGTGAGGCAACTTGTGTTGCCCCAGGTAGCTTGACATAACAAAAGCAATGTTAATCAATCAGTGCCGTCTTAATTGGCACTACTGAAGTCGCTCCGACTTCAGAAAAGGGTCCTGTACTACTTTGAAGCGACCTGTGATCCGACTGTCCCATATACTTCAATGGGAGTCGCCTCCTTATCTTAATTGACACGACTTGTTATCAGACTTTCCAGGAAGAAGAAAGAGATTAGCCAGGCATTCCCCACAGACAAAGTCGCCTGTCTCTTCAAAGTAGTGCACAAGTCTCTTCCAAGTCTCTTCCAAGTCTCATCCAAGTCTCATCCAAGTCTCATCCAAGTCTCTTCCCAAGTCTCTAAACAAGTCTCTTCAAAGTAGTGCACAAGTCTCTTCCAAGTCTCTTCCAAGTCTCTTCCAAGTCTCTAAACAAGTCTCTAAACAAGTCTCTAAACAAGTCTCTAAACAAGTCTCTTCAAAGTAGTGCACAAGTCTCTTCCAAGTCTCTTCCAAGTCTCTTCCAAGTCTCTAAACAAGTCTCTAAACAAGTCTCTAAACAAGTCTCTTCAAAGTAGTGCACAAGTCTCTTCCAAGTCTCTTCCAAGTCTCTTCCAAGTCTCTAAACAAGTCTCTAAACAAGTCTCTAAACAAGTCTCTAAACAAGTCTCTAAACAAGTCTCTTCAAAGTAGTGCACAAGTCTCTTCCAAGTCTCTAAACAAGTCTCTAAACAAGTCTCTAAACAAGTCTCTAAACAAGTCTCTAAACAAGTCTCTAAACAAGTCTCTAAACAAGTCTCTAAACAAGTCTCTAAACAAGTCTCTAAACAAGTCTCTAAACAAGTCTCTAAACAAGTCTCTTCAAGTCACGGGGCGACTTTCTGGTAGTGGTAGTGTGAACCAGCTCTTCAAGTAAATCAGGAGTGTTTTATTTACACTTCAGGAACACAAAAGTAACAGTCTTTCTTGGTGTTAACTCACACCCAATAAAAAGGAAAACGACAGTCTTTAAGGCAGGTTTAAACACAGCAACAAGTCCATTCACCTGTGTCTCTTTGGTGCTGTTCACACACAGCAACGGATCAGTTCACCTGCTTGTAACTTTTCCAGCCTCAGCACTCACTTCCACAGCCTTCTGGTGCATGGAGATAATTCTCAATCACCTGTTAGGCTGTCTGCCTTATAAACCCAGGCAAGACCTGGCCTGGAGCGTGGGGAGCAGCCACCCACCCATACCTTAACTGCTCCCAATAAGAGCCAGCCCGGATTCGGCTTTGCAGCCATACTAAAAATAAAAATTGTCAAGCAGCACTAGCTGCTGCTGACACAGAATTACCGGCTCTTATCTCACCAAGGCCAGGAACCACGGTGACACGTACCTTCCGTCGATCACGGATCCATGTGCCCTGCCACATACCTCCCCCTTTGTTCAACCCTCAGGGGGTGAACACATGTCATACAGTGTGTGAGACAGGGCATCCGCATTTCCCTGTAGGCGGCCTGCCCTGTGTTCCACTGAGAACTTGAAGTTCTGAAGGGACAGGAACCATCTGGTGACCCGAGCATTTCTCTCCTTGGCCTGGCTCATCCATTGTAGAGGGGAATGGTCGGTCACCAGATGAAATTTCCTCCCCAACAGATAATAGCAAAGAGACTCGAGTGCCCATTTGATAGCCAGGCACTCTCTCTCCACTATACTGTATCGGGTCTCTGCTGGGGTGAGCTTTCGGCTGAGATACACGACAGGATGCTCCTCCCCATTGACCTCCTGTGATAGTACAGCCCCTAGACCTACTTCCGAGGCATCGGTCTGTACTATAACCCCCTTCTTGAAGTCTGGTGTGACCAACACTGGGGACCCACATAGTGTCGACTTCAAAACGGAAAAGGCCTCTTCCGCCTTATCCCAGTGAACCACGACGGACTTTCGCCCCTTTAGTAGCCCTGTTAGTGGAGCAGCTAAGGTGGAAAAATGGGGAATGAACCTCATAATATCCCACCATTCCCAGGAATGACCTGACCTGTTTAGTGGTGACTGGTCGGGGCCAACTACGTATGGCTTCTATTTTGTTTACTTGGGGTTTGATGACTCCTCGCCCAATAACATACCCCAGGTATTTAGTCTCTTCTAATCCTTTTGAACACTTTTTCGGATTAGCGGTCAGCCCGGCCTTCCTAAGGGCATCCACTACTACCTGCACTTTGGGCAGATGACTTTCCCAATCCCTGCTGTGGATGACGACATTGTCCAGGTAAGCCGAGGCGTACTGACGATGAGGTCGCAGCACTATGTCCATTAGTCTTTGGAAGGTGGCCGGGGCACCAGGCAGGCAAAAGGGTAACACCTTATAGTGATATAGGCCCTGAGGAGTAACAAAAGCCGTTTTTTCCTTAGCAGACCTTGTTAAGGGTACTTGCCAGTACCCTTTTGTGAGGTCTAACACTGAAAAATACCGGGCTTGGCCTAATTCCTCAATCAGCTCGTCTACTCGGGGCATAGGATAGGCGTCAAACTTGGAGACCTCGTTTAGCTTACGAAAATCGTTGCAGAACCGCAACGTCCCGTCGGGTTTGGGTACTAAGACTATAGGACTGGCCCATTCACTTTTAGACTCTTCAATAACATCCAGTTTTAACATGCGTTGTACTTCTTCCTCAACAGCACGTCGCCGAGCCTCGGGTACCCGATATGTCTTTACCCAGACCTTGACCCGTGGTTTAGTGACAATATCATGTTGGATTAGAGACGTGCGTCCAGGGAGGTCTGAGAACACATCTGTGTTCCGACTAATGAACTCCCTGACTTCCTGGACCTGTTTGGAGGACAGGCTATCTGCAGCTTTTACCGTGGTTACTGCTTCACAGGCTTCAAGAGGAGGGGTTGGACCCTTTTCACCTAGAAACCCTGGCTGGGGGCTGTCGTTCTCGGACAAGTCCCTATCTTTCCGGCTTTAGTAAATTTACGTGGTACACCTGCTCCGGCTTCTGCCGCCCTGGCTGGTGTACTTTGTAATTTACTTCCCCTATCTTTTCGAGCACCTCATAGGGACCTTGCCACCTAGTTAGGAACTTGCTATCTACTGTTGGTACTAGTACCACTACCCGATCACCCGTGTTAAAGTTCCGGACCCTAGCCTGTCAATTGTAGATCCTACTCTGGGCTCGTTGGGCTGCCTCTATGTGTTCCCGGACCAAGGGCATCACCTTTTCCATCCGTTCCTGCATCTGGGTGACATAGTCAACAACACTTTTGTAGGGGGTGGGTTGTTGTTCCCAGGCCTCTTTGGCTATATCCAACAACACGCGAGGATGCCTACCATATAACAGTTCGAAGGGCGAGAACCCCGTGGAAGCCTGAGGTACTTCTCGCACTGCAAACATCAGATAGGGTAGAAGCAGGTCCCAGTCCTTACCATCCCTGGAAACTACTCTTTTTAACATGTTTTTTAATGTTTGGTTAAATCTCTCGACCAGGCCATCTGTCTGGGGATGGTAGACGGATGTACGTAATTGTTTTATGTGGAGCAGCTTACAGAGTTCTCTCATAACCTTGGACATAAACGGTGTCCCTTGGTCAGTCAGGAGCTCTTTAGGCAGTCCCAGCCGGGAAAACATTTCCATTAACTCCTTAGCTATAAGTTTGGCGGACGTATGTCGCAGGGGTATCGCCTCCGGGTAGCGAGTGGCGTAGTCAAGGACGACTAGAATATGTTGGTAACCCCTGGCAGATTTTGGAACAGGGCCGATTAGATCCATAGCGATTCGTACGAATGGGACTTCAATTATTGGGAGAGGTATCAGGGGACTACGGAAATGGGGCTGGGGGCTAGTTATCTGACAGACTTACAATACTCTTCCACTTCTCTGAACACACCGGGCCAATAAAACCTCTGTAGTATGCGGTCCTGTGTTTTCTGCCACCCCAAGTGTCCCCCAAGAACATGTTGGTGGGCAAGCTCCATAACAAGCTTGCGGTACGCTGTGGGCACCACCAACTGTTCAACCAGTTCACCCCGGATTTGATTCACTCGATATAACATTTCCTGTTGAACAATAAAACGTGGAAACATCAATTCAGCCCCAGGTTTTTTTGGTTTACCATCAATTATTACAACATTCTCCCAGGCCCTGCTTAGGGACCTATCCCGGTGTTGTGCGGTCCCGAAATTTTCCCCAGAGACATTGAGGTCTGCCAACTAAGGGCCGGATGGCAAGTCCTCCACGTCTCCCACCATTACATTTAGTGGGGTGGTGTCCCCCTCTATCACAGAAGCTGTGGTCACCCCTACCGAGGGCCCTTCGGACTCAGGCTCCCAGGGCTCTGGCCTCGCACTGGAACCAGGCCATTCTGCTAGGGTTGTCCCTGTCTCAGGCTTGTCAGACCCTTTAACCGTAGGCTACAGCGCCTGAAAACCTGGAAAGTCCCTTCCGAGTATTAGTTCATGTGGCAACTTGGTAGCGACAGCCACCTCATGGGTCCACTTGCCGGCCGCTGTGGACAAAGTTACCAGCGCTGTGGGATAGTCCTTTAAGTCTCCATGAATACATACGACCCCGACTCTGCGGCCGTTATACTCAGCAGGCCGTATTAACGCCGTTCTTACCAGGGACACCAGACTTCCTGAGTCCAGGAGAGCCACCGCCAAAGTGTCTCCCACTTCCACCGGACACAGATGGTTACTGTCTATCACCTCACCAGTGCCTGTGGCGCATAGCTTTCGTGCATACAACGAGTGGCGGTGTCCATAGTTAGTCTCCATAGGCTCGTCCTGTTGTGGACACTCAGCCCTCACGTGACCTGGCTCCTGACACCGCCAGCAGA